>NW_026600232.1:378063-401155 GCF_029448725.1 Salvelinus fontinalis
GTCGTTATTAGCTGTTTAAAGCCTAGTTCACCATCTCTGTGAGGCTTGTTGAAGAGGCAGTGTGAAGTGTGTGAGAGAAACTGGAGCTTCTATCACATGCACACATGCACGCACGCACGCACGCACACACGCACGCACGCACACACACACACACACACACACACACACACACACACACACACACACACACACACACACACACACACACACACACACACACACACACACACACACACACACACACACACACACACACACAACCTTAGCTGTTTACACATATTTGCTAACACAATTAGCATGGTTAGCACAGGTCTCACACTAGGCACTGTAACGCTGTATCTCTTGCTTCTTTGAATCGCACCATGAACTCATATAGGTTATCATTGAATAATTCTCTTTGCAGGAACCACCCGAACAGTCCATTGGAGTCCCCATTTGATAGCCATATGGGAATTCAACACTGTGAGTGGGCCTTTAGGACTAATTTGATTCAAATTGAAGGATTTGAATCTACTAAATAACAGTAATACACTTTACAACCGTGTATGTTTCCTCTTCCCATAGGTGGCTGGTTTCTGTCTAACCCAGAGTCGCTGTGTTCAGGTGGGGGTCCTAGCTTCCCCTATAGCGGGGGTCTGCCTCTCGCCCCTCCTCATGGGTACAAGCACTACCCCCCCAGGCCAGCTCCCTACCCCCCCTCCTACCTGCCGCACCGCACGCACACTTCTGGTGAGACACACCGCCATCTCTCCATCTCTCTCTTCCAAATCCTTTTTTAACTTTAGTTGAAAATTTAAGCTATCACACCAGCCTGACCGCTTCCCTTGTCCCTCTCGTTCTCCGCTCCTCTGTCTCGCTCTCCTCGTCACCCTCATCTCCAACTCTCCCTCCAGTCTCTCTGTCTGAGGGGCTACAGGTGTTGTCTGGGGGTCCTGATGGCTGGTCCAGTGTCTCCTCCCCCGGCCCCTCCTCCTCAGCCCTACCCGTGACCACACCCTCCTCACCCCAGTCCACCAATAGCAGCAGGTACGACACGAAAACATATATATATAATAAGTAGAATACGACATGATATAGCTCTTTAGAATCTACAGAGTTTTTGTTTATAAAGCAAGGTGTGTGTCCTCAGTCAGTACCCTTGTTTGTGGACGGTCGGGCGTACAGACGGGAGTCCTGCCTCTTCTCCCTGTGCCCAGCTTCACGGACCAATCAACAGCGAGGGCCACCCACAGCCACCCAATCACGTCCGGCTGGGCGGGCCCGGTTGGCCACCTGTCTCCACCCATTCCTACTAACAAACTATGTGATTGGTCGATGCCCACATGGGCATGATCAGTACTGCCCTGGGACCCGGCCCTGGAAGCCCTTTGATTAACACGTTAGATAATAGGCGTTCCTCTGCCCAGGCGTTGCCAGATGTTACATCTTCTGGAAAGGTATTTTAAGTATCAGCTAACCACATTTCATCTGATGCCCGACAGCACAGTTGATGACGTGGCAAGGAACCACTGGTTGATGAATGCAACGTCTGAGCAGGGGAAGGCGACCAACGTGTGTGCGCATGTGATGCCATACAAATGTGTTAGTGTGTGTGCACCTCAAAAAACGAAGGCCTAGATTCAATCAGATCAAGCGTTAACCGGCAACAGCAGACACCTGCATAGCGGATGTTTTGGCGTTGCTGGAGGTGGAACTGCGTTGGCGAGCAGCTGCTCGTGCGATCATTGTCACGAAGCCACACTGTCCCACTCGCGTTACAAGTTCAGAAGGAGAAAGGCTGTATAGAAATAATGACGCTCACATTGAAAACCATTCAACCAAATAGTTTCTATCATCATAATGGAGGTGTAGATTACATCTCATATTCCACTGTTCTGACTTACAAACAAGGCTGCATGGGATTTCTGTTCATGCCACTCCGTGCAGCCAATGGCAATGTCTGCTTTAGGTATAATGCCAGGAGCCGCTTGTGTATTTGACAACTCCTAACGCAGTCCTACCTCTGGCACCGCCGAAACCACAGCTAAGTGGATGTTGGATAAAGTGGATCTGATTGAATCAAGCCCTAAATGTCTCTGCCTGCTTTCAAATGACTTATCCTTCTATGTTTGTGGTTCAGCCCTGACAGACTAACTCTGGCCCCAGGCCTGGACTGACTAACTCTGGCCCCAGGCCCTGACAGACTAACTCTGGCCCCAGGCCTGGACTGACTAACTCTGGCCCCAGGCCCTGACAGACTAACTCTGGCCCCAGGCCCGGACTGACTAACTGGCCCCAGGCCCGGACTGACTAACTCTGGCCCCAGGCCCTGACAGACTAACTCTGGCCCCAGGCCCGGACTGACTAACTGGCCCCAGGCCCGGACTGACTAACTCTGGCCCCAGGCCCGGACTGACTAACTCTGGCCCCAGGCCCGGACAGACTAACTCTGGCCCCAGGCCCGGACTGACTAACTCTGGGCCCTGGTAATAAGATATGTCAAACTGCCAGCGTTAATATGCAGGAGTCAGAAGAAATAACTATGTGAAACTACGGTACAGAAAAATATGTATTATGTCTGCGCCTTCACTCTGTAAGCTTTATGATAATGTTTCTGTCTGATAAATGCTGTTCATTGTGAAACGTTGAAAATAAACATTGGCCAATCAAATCTTTCTGGTATGTGTGTAAAAACATAATGACTGCTGGCGTTGGGTAGGCACTAGGCACTCTGGGCACATTGTTAACACAAATTCAGCACTGGCATGTGAGTTGTTGGACAACAACTAAAAACTCCACTTATCAAAATGACTGAAAGTCTCTACAGTCAGGACACAATGGCATAATAGTAGAAAAGTACAAACTTTAATGCAGACTTCTGTACACAAAATTGCTTTACAATTCCTTAAGGAAGTGTTTCAGTCTAAGGGACCAGCCACACAGAGACTGATGAAAAGACCACTGCAGTAACACACCTGATTCAACTAACCACGGTCCAGACTGAAACCCATGATTGGTTGAATTCCAGAGCAGGTTTACATTTACATTTTAGTCATTTAGCAGACGCTCTTATCCAGAGCGACTTACAGTAGAGTGCATACATTTTATTACATTTTACATACTGAGACAAGGATATCCCTACCGGCCAAACCCTCCCTAACTCGGACGACGCTATGCTAATTGTGCATCGCCCCACGGACCTCCCGGTTGCGGCCGGCTGCGACAGAGCCTGGGCGCGAACCCAGAGACTCTGGTGGTGCAGCTAGCACTGCGATGCAGTGCCCTAGACCACTGCGCCACCCGGGAGGTCGCCCGGGAGGTTTGACGTCATAATGACATTATTACAACAGCCCTATGACAATGTTATAATAACGTTACAATACTGTTGTGGAACAACGTTGTCAGCTTCCTCCTAAATACAGAGAGTTAAACTCTGCCTCCAGCGGGTGGTCTTTGTGGACGGAGTCTGATTCTGGACAGGTGATGTCACCATCTCCCAGCATCTTCCACCAAGGCAGGCGACCGGCCTGGAGAAAGGCATTGTGGGATTGCCGGGCGCGGGCGGCTACGGGGGCAGAGCGACTCCTGAACACGACACAGTCGGTTACTGTGGCGACACTGAGTGAGGGGGCATCTAAGAGAGAAAGATGGATGAATGGAGAGAAAGAGGAAGAGAGAGAAAGAGAGAGTGGTGTGCGCGTGTGTGATACCTACTCAGCAGTAGTTCCAGGTCGGTGTTGATCTGTGCCAGCAGGGCGTGTGTGTGAGTGTGTTCTCTCAGCTCTGCCTCTCTCCCCTGTAGATGCTGGAGCAGCAAGGCTTGGGTCTGAGCATGGAGCTCCCTACTGCCCTCTAGAGACACCACAGAGGACTACACACACAGAAAGAGATCATTACACACAGAGAGAGATCCGTTACACAGACACACAGAGAGATCCGTTACATAGACACACAGAGAGAGACCCGTTACACAGACACACAGAGAGATCCGTTACACAGACACACAGAGAGAGACCCTGTTACACAGACACACAGAGAGAGACCCCGTTACACAGACACACAGAGAGATCCGTTACACAGACACACAGAGAGATCCGTTACACAGACACACAGAGAGAGACCCGTTACACAGACACACAGAGAGAGACCCGTTACACAGACACACAGAGAGAGACCCGTTACACAGACACACAGAGAGAGACCCGTTACACAGACACACAGAGAGAGACCCGTTACACAGACACACAGAGAGAGACCCGTTACACAGACACACAGAGAGAGACCCGTTACACAGACACACAGAGAGAGACCCGTTACACAGACACACAGAGAGAGACCCGTTACACAGACACACAGAGAGAGACCCGTTACACAAACACACAGAGAGAGACCCGTTACACAGACACACAGAGAGAGACCCGTTACACAGACACACAGAGAGAGACCCGTTACACAAACACACAGAGAGAGATCCGTTACACAGACACACACATTTGTTTTACTATCCTTGTGGGGACCAAATACCCCTAACCCTAATTGTAACTGTAACCCTAAAACAGCCTTTTCCCTTGTGGGGACAAGTGAAATGTCCCCACTTGTCCAAATATTCCTTGTTTTACTATCCTTGTGAGGACATCTGGTCCCTACAAGGACAGTAAAACCAAACACACAACTTGAAGTAATATTCAGAATCACCGGGTGCAGGGCAATATGTTCCTCCACCTCTCTCTTCAGCTCCGCCCTCCGACTGTCAGTCAAACCCCGAGGACCAATCCAAGGAGAGAGGGAAGGAGGGGCATTCTCAGCTCCCCGCCTCTTCAGAAAGCGAAGGACCTAACAGGGGAGGGACAAAAAACTGTCAAGATGAATTGAGATGCTGCTGCATGCTACATTTGTTTGATCGCTGTGTTCAGATTCTACTTACAACAGAGGTAGTCTATTGGAAGTGTATGTGAGTGTATGTTAATACTGCTCTCTGCAGGACAACAGCAGCTCTGTGCTGTGTGTGTGTGTTTCTCCGTTGCTGGAAGTTTCGTCTCTCTCGGTGGCCTCGCCAAACCCTCTGGATCTGTATCGCAGCCTGCCTCTCCACCTCCCCGAGGTACTGCTGCACCTGACCTACACACACACACACACACACACACACACACACTGTAGATGGCAGGCCTAACTAAGCAAACAAACTGGCATCATTCCGCTCTGTCTCTGCTGTAACAGGTAGTGTGTGTGTACCTGGGGGCAGTAACTGTAGTAGCTGTAGTTGTTTCTGATGGAACTCTCTCCTGACTCTCTGTCTCTGCTGTAACAGGTAGTGTGTGTGTACCTGGGGGCAGTAACTGTAATAGCTGTAGTTGTTTCTGATGGAACTCTCTCCTGACTCTCTGTCTCTGCTGTAACAGGTAGTGTGTGTGTACCTGGGGGCAGTAACTGTAGTAGCTGTAGTTGTTTCTGATGGAACTCTCTCCTGACTCTCTGTCTCTGCTGTAACAGGTAGTGTGTGTGTACCTGGGGGCAGTAACTGTAGTAGCTGTAGTTGTTTCTGATGGAACTCTCTCCTGGCTCTCTGTCTCCTGACACACAGCTGTAGTCTCAGCTCCTCCTCCCAGCACACAGCCTGAGCCTGCTGCGCTCTCCTCCGTCGCCGCTCTCTACACACACACACACACACACACACACACAACTGTCTGGAATTCCTGTCTGGAATTATTATGATCTTATTTAACCTTTATTTTGACAGGAAATCATGCTGAGACCAACATCTCTTTTACAGATGAGCCCTGGAATTACAAAAAATATACACATTTATACAAATACAAAACAGAGATACAAAAAACGATCATAGATCGATGAAAAAAATAAAGCCCACACACACACACACACATGGACACACACCTGAAGCTCCTCTGCAGTGATCTGACAGCTCTGGGCAGACTCTTCACTCTCCTCCTGGTCTGATAGGATCTCCACGCTGCCTGGATGACACACGCCGCTCTCACACACTCCTCTGGCCACGTCTGATACACAGAGAGAGTGTAAGGCACGCACACACACGAACAACAACAAACACACTATATTTTACCTCTGTGTGATCAGCTGGTTTGGGGACTTCTCTGTGCAGCAGCTTAATCAGTTGGTCCACTTCCTCATCGAAGCCCCGCCCCCTCCATTCTCGACCAATCATGCCCTCCAACCCTGCAACACACAAACCATAAAAAACATGAAGATTGCTTTTGCAAGCATATAAAGTTAACCCATGAAAAAATATATATATCGTAACCTGGAAATATGCAAACCCCACCCCCTGACCTTTGAACCTGTGGATGATAAGCTGCAGGGCGGATTCTTGTTGCCGGGCAACCAGGAGGAGCGTCCTAATTGCCGCCCCTCCCACAACAGGGTTGGATGTGTGAGCCATTCGGTACACGACGTCATCCAGAATCACAGACAAGGGGCCTTTTCCCAAACCTGCTACTAACTCACTAAAGAGAAAGAGTGGGTAATGAATTTAATTGATATGTGTGTGTGTGTGTGTGTGTGTGTGTGTGTGTGTGTGTGTGTGTGTGTGTGTGTGTGTGTGTGTGTGTGTGTGTGTGTGTGTGTGTGTGTGTGTGTGGTGATATGCTACCTGTTAGCTGTCAGAAGCTGATGCCACAGTGACACACACACAGTTCCCACTCTCTCTTCCTCACTCATTAACATCCTCTCATAGTGGTCTGACTGCAGGACTAAGAGAGAGAAAAGAGAGGGGTGCATCGTTAGTTAGGTAAGGGGTCTGTTTGGTATTGGACGTTAGATCTCACCTTGTGTGGCCAGGTGACCATGGGCTTTCAGAAGCCAACACACAGAGTCCATCACCTTCCTGAAGAAACGAAACATCTCAGGCTGCCCATTCCCCTACAGAGAGAGATACGGTGTCAGTAGACATATTTTTTTTGAGGACATTCCAAACTTAAAAAAAACGTTACGTCCCTTACCGCCAAAGCTCTGTTCATCAGCCGACTGGCCAATGACAGCAGGCTGTCTGTGACGGACGGGAGCAGCCGCCTATGGAAGGCCTCAGTGTCTCCGCCCAGGTCCACACCCACACAGCAGGAGCTAAAGGAGTTTGCATATGCACACAAAGAAATCAATGTCAAATCACTACTACAGATATATGACCCCCACCCTCATAGATCTGCTTGCATCAATTATTATTCCATCCCATCAGTTCTAGCAGGGCCTTGAAGTAGTATCTGGGGTAGGTATTGTCCATTGGTAGTGTCTAGGGTTGTTTGTTTTAGTGCAGAGTAACAGTCAACACAGATTTTGTTATTACTTTTTGTTGTGGTTCTGTGGATCAAGATTCTAAAATCGTACCTGAGAATTTCTGCCAACTGAGTGGCAGTTGCGTAGCCTCCTTCAACGTTGGCATAGTTCAGTTTGAGGGCGTCCCCTGCGCAGTATTGAAGTATGCCATGGCTGAACAAGGAGTTTTTGAACGCACCCAACTCTCTATCGTCTTGGACAGATATCCTAATCAGAATATCTTCAATGTCGAAAAATAAGGAAGGATTCTTAGTTGGGTATCAGGAATAACACACAAGTGCAAGCAAAGTAAAATAACACGTTTTTCAATGTAAAAAGGTTAGCTAACTAATTTACCTTGTAATTTTGAGAGAACTTGAGGAACCTTCTGCTCCGGCTTAATGTTTGTGCTCGCGACCAGTGCCCGTAGCCCGGCGTCTGTTTCCTTTCTAGCGAGACTCATCGCGAGTTTATTACAGTAATCTTTCGCTCCCAGATCTGAAGTATAAAATCATATAAAAAATTGACGAGCTACATTATTCTTCGAATGAAACCAGACACGATCAAGTTGAAATCTATTTTCGTGCTCTCTTGTTGCCACAAGCACTGACGAGGAAGCTTCATTTGTTTCTACAGCAACACTGCCTACGTCACTAATCTGCGACTATAGTTAGCAGGGCCCCATTCCCATTCATTCTTTACAATACATAATTTTTTTATTTTTTATTAACAAATCAATACAAAAAGTACATGGGGAACAGAAGTATTTATAAAGAATATACAAAGGACATTTGGGCTAGGGGCGGGGCTAGGGGGTACAATATCACATTACACAAGAACCTTAAGAACATACACACATTTATAATTCTAACAGCTTTTTTGTTGGCACTGTATTTAATAGTCTTAAAATATAGTTCAATTTCTTTTTGCAGTATAATAAAATGTGGTGTTTTCTTTGTAAATTTACATTTTGGAATATGAAATTTGGCCAAAAGAATAATGAAATTAATTACCCAAAATTGTTTCAACTTATTTCTATCTTAAGTTAATAAGAATCCAAGCAGCACATCTCTCCATAATAGTGTAAAATCTTCATAAATTATAAATCTACTGATGTCTTGCCACACTTTTCTTACATGAATACAATGTCAAAAAAGACGCAACGCTGTTTCTGGGTGGTCATTACAAAAGGTACTTTTTTTTTTTTTTTTTTTACTTCTTCATATAGTGGTTGGCAGGATAGTATTTATGAATAATTTTAAAAGAAACGTCCTTCATTTTGTTAATAAGTAGGTATGTGTGTGGCAACATCCAAACTTTTTTCCAGCAGACATTATCAATGAAACCATTGCAATAAGGCATGACATAAGGTACAGATACAACATCCTGTTGAAACAAGGCTTGTAGAGCTCTATTGTTGTTGGATGGACTAAAAGAAAAACTAATCTTAGGATGCTTCCTTTTAAGGTTAGTCAGGTCTTGACACGTTCCTGAATAATAAAGCAACACTTGAGGGAATGGCATCTGAAACAATTGCAAAATCTTTAGGTGATAAGAATTCCTTAGAATTAAGTAAAAGACCCTCTGCATTTACAAGTTGTCTCACCAATAGGATATTATTTCAGAACCAATATTCTAAAAACAAAGAAATATTTTTAACAATATATCCATCCCGATTATTCCATATATAATATCTGTGTGGATAAAAAGTATGCTTATAAATTAAGGACCATAACAAGAAAACCTGCAGATGAAAAGCAGAGTTTCACTGGAACTTTGTCAATATTATAATTGCAAACCAACATGAAGTTAAGGCTACCAAAAGTAGAGAAGACATGATGAGGACTACATTTCCACATAGAAGTGGGACTTCTTATGAATTGTTTTATCCAATTGATCTTAAATGTATTATTTAAGGATCCGCCCTTTTTGTTAAATTTTTGCCTGAAATGACATACTACAATCTAACTGTCTGTAGCTCAGGCCCTGAAGCAAGGATATGCATTTTCTTGGTACCATTTGAAAGGAAACACATTGAAGTTTGTGGAAATGTGAAAGGGATGTAGGAGAATATAACACAATAGATCTGGTGAAAGATAATACAAAGAAAAAACCAAACATTCTTCTGTATTTTTTTGTACCATTATCTTTGAAATGCAAGAGAAAGGCCATAAAGTATTATTCCAGACCAGGTGCAATATACATTGCAGCGTATGTGCATAAAAAAAGACTGATCCAATGAACCATTGCATTTCTGCCCAAATATGCCTAATTTGTTTAACTTTTTATGTTCAAAATTGTGCACTCTCCTCAAACAATAGCATGGTATTATTTCACTGTAATAGCTTCTGTAAATTGGACAGTGCAGTTAGATTAACAAGAATTTAAGCTTTCTGCCAATATCAGATATGTCTATGTCCTGGGAAATGTTCTTGTTACTTACAACCTCATGCTAATCGCATTAGCCTACATTAGCTTAACCGACCCGTGGAAGGGACACTGATCCCGAAGAAGTTTTAATTAAGGTAGTAAAGTCCAGAAAATTCAGCCCACCATACTCATAAGTCTTCATCACAACAGTTTTCCTAATGTAATGGGTACGGTTTCTCACAAAAAGTTGAAAAACATCTGGTCTATCTTCTTGCTTATTTTACCGTCAAGATATAAAGATAGAGCGGCATGTGTTAGTCTAGAGATACCTTCAGCCTTGGTTATTATGACTCTTCCAGTTAAAGATAAGTCCCTCTGCAGCCATTGATTTAGCTTCTTCTGGGTTTTTTAACAAGAGGGTTAAAATTAAGTAAGCCTCCATACATCTGATCCTTAGTAATGGTTATGCCTAAATATTTAAGTTCTTCTTTCACTGGAATACCATAATATGAAGGTGTCACAATCTTTAACAGCCATGAGTTCACATTTATTAATGTTAAGATATAGACCAGATACTTTGGAAAAGGATTCTATCACATTGATCGAAATGAGAATCTGACTAGCGTCTTTCAGAAAAAGTGTAGTATTGTCAGCCAGCTGGCTTATAATTTCTTTACCAGCTATGGAAATACCTTGTACAGGACTATTTTTTAAAGAATTTTCATGAAGTTGGGTGATTAATAAAAATAGATACGGTGAGATCGGACAACCTTGCCTAATTCCTCTCTTTAACTCAAATCTAGGTGAGGTGCCATGTTTCAGTTTGATAGAGCTGTTACCATTCATTTGGAGTTTTAATAGCCTTACAGAAAAAATCCCCAAAGCCACATTTCTCAAGGGAGCAGAAGAGGAACTGATGCTCAACTGTGTGAAATGCTTTATAAAAATCTGAAAATAATATGAAGCTGTCCTCGGTTATTAGGTCTGAGTAGTCAAGTATGTCTAATACTTGATATTGTTAGAAATATGTATGTTCCTCATAAAGCCACACTATGTTTCATCAATGATTGCATCCAGGACTTATTTCATTCTTTTTGCAAGTAGTAGCCATTATTATTAAGAAGACAAAATGTACGCCAGTTATGGATGAGCAGAACTTCTTTTTAGGCTTTAGGTATCAGTGTTATTAAACCCTGACTCATTGTAGGAGGGAGTACATTGTTTTCAATACATCATATTTCCTTCTCCCTTAATTCAAATGATGGGTTGGTTGTTTAGCATCAAAAACTGACACATGCTCACTATGGGGCAAAAGAGATAGGGTTGGCATTGATTGTTGATAACATGTCAACTATATTTCATCTCCAATGTTTATTGAAAACATAAATGAAGTTGTACAATGAGCACTTGTCTCTCAAATACACCATTACAGTTGTTGGTTAGCTAGCTAGGGGATTTTAGCCATACTAGCATTGACGTGACATCAGTCAAAACATCTCAAAACAAGACATGATATAAAAACAAATACAACTAGCTTACGATTCCCCACATGGGAGTTTCTTGTCATTGTTGCTAGCAATCTGGCCATCCAGAATCACAACACATGGCCTTCTCCCCCATTGAAGCGTGTGCTTCATTTTAACCCGTCTTTAAAGTAAAGAAGAAATAGTAACGAATAAAGAATAAATATTTAATTTGCTATTTTATTCAAATAAAGTACAATTAAAAAGAAACCTAAACAAATACATTGGTTATTTTATTACATTGGAATAGATTCAGACTACCTCGCTGTGTGTGGTGAGTGCGTGCGTCTCTGTCTTATCGCTTGAGGTCTTGCTTTATAGTTCTCTGCAAGCTGGCAATGCTGGCGTCCAGAGCGGCCAGCCCGTTCCGGAACTCCTGTTCGTCACGCGTGTCAAAGGTTGAGCTTGACCCTGCACTCCAATCAGAAGCCAAGGATCTGACCGCACATAAGGAGAGGCCGGTGGAGTCAAGCGAAGAGTTCCGCCCCTTGCCCGTTGATGCCATATCCATGTCCAGACGGCGACTCTGGGACAGGTCAGAGTGTCCAGCGCCATTAGAGCAGAGTCCGTTTGATTTATGGAGATTAGAAAATAGGCTTTTTAATTGAGGGAAACTCTCGAGGGCAACACTAAGGCTCTGAAGACCCTGTGGTCCTCCTCCTCTCTGTGACATCATCACAGTAAGCGCTGACCCCCCTCCTCTCTGTGACATAACAGGAAGCGGTGACCCCTCAACAGGAAGTGGTGAACTCACAGTCTCTCTCAGTGGGGCGAAGGCCAAAGGTGGGGTGGCTTTTCTTTCCAGAGCCACACACAGACTCACTTCCTGATCCGCAGACGCACACACACTCTGACCACCTGGTGTACACACACTGAAGTCCAGCTGGTGTGTGTAGTTGCACTCAGGGCCTTTACAGGGCAGGGAGACAGAACCACACCCCTTTTGCTCCAACGACCACAGGTATTGGCTGACTGGGTGGTCTGACGGACCCTGCTGGTTCTGGTATTGGTCCAGAGCTCGTTTAGTGAGAGGGAGGCGGGACGTAGGGATGTCAGTCACAGCAGGAGACTCAGCGACAGGGACCTGTAGAGCTCTGAGAGAGACAGAGAGAGAGAGAAGGGTAAAAAGAAAGAGCGGGAGGAAAAGACAGAGCGTGAGAAACAGACAGAGGACAGGTCGAGAGAGAAAAACTGTCAGTAAAAAATATAAACTCCAATCAATTATTAGAAAGTACACACACACACCTGAGGTGCTCCTGTAGTGTGTGGATCTCTGTCTCCCTCTTCTGGGTGTTGAGGGCCAGTGCAGCATTCTCCTTCTGACACACCTGCAGCCTGCGGTTACAGCCCTGTATCTCATCCAGAGCAGACTGCACTTCTACACACAGAGACACACAGAGACACACTTATATAAAGAGATGATATCCATATCAGATAATACACACAGACACCTCAGAGATCCTTTAATCTCAGCGTAATATGGATCAGTTTAAGGCCCTGATCTTCATGTATTTTAGATAGAAAATAGAAAAGAAGCTGAGTACGTTCCCCCGTCATCTATTACCTTTACTGATACGACTGCACTCCGCCTCACTCTGCTGCAGCTGACTCTGTGTGTCCACCAGGGCTTGCCGTAGCTCAGTGTTACCGTGCTGCAGCTCTTGCAGGCTTGTGTGAGCATCGTTGAGCTCCGACTGCAGAGCCGACACTAAGAGACAGAGGAGATTAGACAGCCGACACTAAGAGACAGAGGAGGTTAGACAGCCGACACTAAGAGACAGAGGAGGTTAGACAGCCGACACTAAGAGACAGAGGAGGTTAGACAGCCGACACTAAGAGACAGAGGAGGTTAGACAGCCGACACTAAGAGACAGAGGAGGTTAGACAGCCGACACTGAGAGACAGAGGAGGTTAGACAGCCGACACTAAGAGACAGAGGAGGTTAGACAGCCGACACTAAGAGACAGAGGAGGTTAGACAGCCGACACTGAGAGACAGAGGAGGTTAGACAGCCGACACTAAGAGACAGAGGAGGTTAGACAGCCGACACTGAGAGACAGAGGAGGTTAGACAGCCGACACTAAGAGACAGAGGAGGTTAGACAGCCGACACTAAGAGACAGAGGAAGTTAGAGAGCCGACACTGAGAGACAGAGGAGGTTAGAGAGCCGACACTAAGAGACAGAGGAGGTTAGACAGCCGACACTAAGAGACAGAGGAGGTTAGAGAGCCGACACTGAGAGACAGAGGAGGTTAGAGAGCCGACACTAAGAGACAGAGGAGGTTAGACAGCCGACACTAAGAGACAGAGGAGGTTAGACAGCCGACACTGAGAGACAGAGGAGGTTAGACAGCCGACACTAAGAGACAGCCGACACTAAGAGACAGAGGAGGTTAGATAGCCGACACTAAGAGACAGCCGACACTAAGAGACAGAGGAGGTTAGACAGCCGACACTAAGAGACAGAGGAGGTTAGACAGCCGACACTAAGAGACAGCCGACACTAAGAGACAGAGGAGGTTAGACAGCCGACACTAAGAGACAGAGGAGGTTAGACAGCCGACACTAAGAGACAGAGGAGGTTAGACAGCCGACACTAAGAGACAGAGGAGGTTAGACAGCCGACACTGAGAGACAGAGGAGGTTAGACAGCCGACACTGAGAGACAGAGGAGGTTAGACAGCCGACACTGAGAGACAGAGGAGGTTAGACAGCCGACACTAAGAGACAGAGGAGGTTAGACAGCCGACACTGAGAGACAGAGGAGGTTAGACAGCCGACACTGAGAGACAGAGGAGGTTAGACAGCCGACACTAAGAGACAGAGGAGGTTAGACAGCCGACACTAAGAGACAGAGGAGGTTAGACAGCCGACACTGAGAGACAGAGGAGGTTAGACAGCCGACACTGAGAGACAGAGGAGGTTAGACAGCCGACACTAAGAGACAGAGGAGGTTAGACAGCCGACACTAAGAGACAGAGGAGGTTAGACAGCCGACACTAAGAGACAGAGGAGGTTAGACAGCCGACACTGAGAGACAGAGGAGGTTAGACAGCCGACACTGAGAGACAGAGGAGGTTAGACAGCCGACACTAAGAGACAGAGGAGGTTAGACAGCCGACACTAAGAGACAGAGGAGGTTAGACAGCCGACACTAAGAGACAGAGGAGGTTAGACAGCCGACACTAAGAGACAGAGGAGGTTAGACAGCCGACACTAAGAGACAGAGGAGGTTAGACAGCCGACACTAAGAGACAGAAGAGGTTAGATACTCAGATATACAGACACACAATAATAACCTCTCACTGATAGACAGTTGAAAGAGGGCCGGGCAGTTTATCTTACCGTCAGTGTCACAGTGGACATCTCTGGCCTCCCTCTCTGCTCGCTCTCTCTCCTGCAACTGTTGGTTCACTATCCTCAGACGCCTGAACACACACGTGAACACATCTTCTGTATGAAACACACACACACACACACACACACACACACACACACACACACACACACACACACACACACACACACACACACACACACACACACACACACACACACACACACACACACACACACACACACACACACAGACACACACACAGACCTGAGTGATGGTGCTGACCTGCGTAGCAGTGCGTTCTCACTGCGTAGAGGTTGCAGGGCCAGAGAAATCTCAGGCTGGATGTTAGAGCTGCCCACCATGACAGGAAGTAGAGACACTGTCTGCTCCAGCTCACACACCAGACGCTCTGCTTCACTGTCTACAGAGGAGGAGGGAGGGAAGAGAGAGGGAAAATGGTTTGAAGGAGAGAGAGTGAAAGAGAGAAAGAGTGAGAGAGAGTGGCGGAGATTGAATTTGATTAACATAGTCATTTTGACTGATTGATGAGTTGACTGATTATTTTGACAGGCTGGTTGATTGATTGATTACCTTGGCTAGCGAGCAGAGCCTTCAACTCTCCAAGGAGGTACTGAACAGTCATCACCTGACGAGCGGTTCCCTCTGGACTACAGCCCTTTGAGCCCAGCGACAGCGGCATGCGTGTGTAGGAGTGTGTGTGGTTGGGAGCCACATCTGGATGTGTGTGTTGTAAGTATGCCTGTACAGGCAATGGATCTTTCTGTGTGTGTGGGTGTGTGTATGCCAGCTGGGTGTGTGTTTGTATGTTAAAGCAGGTCTGGGCGCTGGTGTCTCTCACTGGACATTCCTCTTCCTCCTCTCCAGCGTTACCCTCCATGTGGCCGCAAGCCTCCCTGGCTAAGGTCCCTCCATCCTGGGTAGAAACCAGCTGCCCCCCCCTGCCCAGGGATGGAGCATCTGGGGCAGACTGGGGTTGAGTGTTGGCAAGGGGGTGAGGTTGTGGGTGAATTCCAGAGAAGAGTACTGGTGGTCCCTGACGAGAGGGAGAGCAGTAAGAAGAGATTGGATGTCCACTTTCTCCAGACACAGAGCTGTCAGAGGGCAGGGGGGCAGACAGGGCTCGCCTCTCCACAGAGGGAGCACCGAGGTGCAGGCTACAGGACCTGGAGCTCCCCTGGACAGCCGGACCTCCAACCCCAGAGACGAAGCCTCCTGGCTGGGCTGCGAGGAGAGAGAGCACTGGGCCTGTGAGAGGGGCTGTGGGTAGAGAGGTAGCTACAGCTCCAGGAGAAGCTAACGGAGCTGTGGAGGTAGAGCCCCCCAGGTGGACTGATGCCACCCCAATGATGGAGCCTCCAGGCTGGGCTAGAGGGACTGAGGGGCCTGGGGGGAGTGTGTTGTTAGGGGGGAGTCTTTGGGGACTCAGGGTGGGGGTGGAGGTGGTCAGGCGACAGTTAAACCGAGCATCTGACGCCGGCTCTGACGTTCCGGCCAAACTCTGAATATTGTTCCTCATCCCAGGATACGACAGGGATGACAGGATCGTCTTCTGCACGGGAGCTGGAGCAGAGAGAGTTATCCATTTTTGCACACCACGCACTCATACCAACACATACGCACACCAACACATACGCACGCACAAACATACGCACACACAGAGACACACACAGGTCCCACCTGTTTTTTTAGCAGTCTGAGTGACAGGTCTCTTTGTCTGCTTCCTCCTCTCTGTGTCTACCCTCTCCTTTCCCAGAGTGCACAGCGGTCGGGATTTGGCGGCTCGAGTCTTCCCTGCTCCCCTGAGGGAGATTGGCTTGGCCTCTATCACACAAACACTGGTCAATAACTTCAGCTGGACATGTAAATGTTCTGTGGAAACAGAGTAAATAGTTGACTGGTACCTGTCGTCTCTGCCTGGAGAATGACATTGAGCAGCGCAGCACACTGATCCAGACCCTTGTGAATGGTTGTCACCTTAGAGAGAGCATAGATGCAAACCAACTTACAATCACTGTTAGGGGATTATAACTCTTATTAATATAAGACACAAATAGGCTTGTTATTAACTTGTTATAGGCTTGTTATTAACGTTGCTACTGACTGTTTATGGATGTGTTATTACCTGGTCCTCTGAGTCTGTGGAGTAGAGGGAATAAGCCGGCTCAGTAGAAGTTACTAGTGGACGCCCTGCTCCCCTACAGAACAGTGACAGTGAATGGATATAATGACACTCTGGAACAGGCATGTGACTTATCAGTCCTGTGTGTTCTCTTACCTTGGGGGACGGACAAACTCAATATACTTTAAATTGACAAAAACCAAATGGAAACTGTAGAAATGATAATGGACCTACATTCATACAGTTTCTTGACTGTGTTCAGTTCACTAATAGCAGGTTGATGTTTATTGTCATGACTCTTTCCCTGGAGACAGAACTGAGCATTTTCCGCTAGATGGGCCAGCTGCAAAGTCCAAATCTGCTACATTGTAAAAATTAATGAAACAAAAATATGCTTTTTGGTCTTAATTTAAGGTTAGGGTTAGGCATTAGGGTTAGTAGTGTGGTTAAGTTTAGGTTAAAATCAGAATTTTATGCTACTCTACAGAGCTGCCTCCAGGGCAAGATTCATGACAACAAATGCCAATCTGCTCGCTAATAATAACCGAAATGAAAGCTAGACAGTCAAGGAGCCTTGACAATTCCAAAAACGATGGACAGAGGACTATATTTCCGATTTTTTTTGCGGCGAGGAAATACTTTTGTGCGGTCCTCCGGACTTCGTTGCAGACCCCGGGGCTAAACGACTTACCTCTTCTTTGAGCCCTGGCCCCTCCCACCTCCAGTCAGTCTTCCAGAGGATATCACCTGTCAGTCAAAAACAGGGGCTGAATCTGAATACGCTCTAAAATGGTGTCCTTTCCCTGGGAGGCTTGGGGAAAAAGCTAGACACCACCATATGAGGCTAACTACAGTCATTATCAAGACAGATAAGAGTTCGCAGGCACATTGTGAATAGCTGAGATGTCTTACCTTGTGTCTAGCAAGCCCTTGCTTTGGCATAGCTGGCTAGTCAACTGCTGTCCAAATCGAAGGAAGAAAAACGATGGTAGCTAACAAATTCTTTTCAAGAGTAGCCCTAATCAACTATCTGCAAACGGCACTAACTTTGAGTGCACAAAATGTCTGAAGCATTCTCTGACTGACTATCTAGAGCGAAACTAGTTGATGTTGTCACGTTGAAGCTTTTATTACAGTTATTATTAGCTTCTTTTTTTTATTTTTACTGGCGCTAGAATAAACAGGAACCGGCGGGTTTTGTTTGAAACGGAAAGTAACGTCGTGACCAATGAAAACATCGCTGCCAAATATCCAATGAATGTTATTGGCGGATGTAAACTGATGTCGTAATATCCAGTTTATGGATTGCATGAAGCAAATGTCACTCAAATGTAGCCCCCCCCCCCTCCCTAAATGTTGGTCTGACGACGCTGAATTCGGTGTCACCATGGAGACGAGATGATACAATTTAACGCCAATTATTGTTTTATTACCATTAGCGTTTTTTAAGTGTTTCCTGGGAAAATGTGATACAAATAATATATTTTGTTGTTGGATTAATGTACATCTTACTATGGAAAGAAATGGTATGATATATATATATGTTCAATGTTACTAGTGAGGGTCTTCCAGTGGTAAACACACAGAGACACACAGTCTGACTGGATACAGTTTATTTACACAACGAGTGCAGATTAAGAATGAACATCAACACTGACAAACAGCAGGGGTGGGAGTGGGGGATAAAAGCAACAAGCGGGATTCCCTAGAAAATATATATACACGTAGAAAAGTATTGTGCTGTTGTTGTTTTTTGCAGTTAATTTTTTTAAATGATTTTTTAATGAAATGGAGCGATCCCTCTCGAGTCTCCCTAAAAGTTGGTCCCATGAGCCAGGGAAGATCATTGGTGGTGTGGTAGCCTAGTCCCATGAGCCAGGGAAGATCATTGGTGGTGTGGTAGCCTAGTCCCATGAGCCAGGGAAGATCATTGGTGGTGTGGTAGCCTAGGTGCCAGACTTTCTGCATTCAAGAACACTACATCCTTTACCTCACCTTGACAAGATCACAACAAAGGAGTCAGTTGGCTATAATGCAGAAACAGACTGGGACTTTTGGATGGTCAGGCAAGGATAAGACAGGGACCTTTATTTTAGGGTAGTAAGGGGTATCAACTCCTGTCCTCGAGGGCCACAGTGTCTACTGGTTTTCATACTTCTCTTAATCAGAGACCGATTTCTACCTGGGAAACCAGGTGTGTGTGCACTCTGCAGCCAATCATTATCAGTAACATTAAACGATCAATCAAGTGCCAGGGAGAAAGGAAAACCAGCAGGACTGAGGAACTGGAGGGCCTGAGCTTTGAAAAAAACCCTGTTGGAGGTCAAAGGTATTAAAGGTAGTAAATAGTAAACACAGTCAATGTAGTGTATGTAGCGAGCGCTGTACAAGTTTCACTGTCACACAGCAGCAGACAGAGAAGAGGGAACCTTGTAGGAGTGAGCTTTTCGAACACTATTCTCAGTGTTCAATTCTGGCATCTTATAGCTGGACGGGAGTGGGTTAAGAACCCTTTGTGATGTCATTATCAATTAGAATTGGTTGGAATGTTCAACAAGAAGAAACTCTTCAAACTTCTCCCCCTCCCTTCTTAATATCCTATGACAGCGATCATGTCATTTGCTGACATCATCACACAGCTTTAGAGACACATACTGTACATCACTAATACTAATTGGACAAAAAACAACAGTTTATTTTTGCTGTTCTGTTTTGCTTGTCATGTCTGCTATTAACTGATAAACTGGCAATGCTATGTAGCTATTAAATGACCAGACTGTGTTGCTACTAATTGTCCAGTCACTGTCATCGCGTATCAAGTTCCTCCCTCTCACCCAACACCCTTCAACAGTCTTTGGGTTTAGAGGACAGAAAGTCAAAGTGCATGGTGGGTTGCAGGTTGATTCCAGGGCTACAGTTCAGGGCTATGGGAGGGTTATAAACAGTAATAATCAGCGAAGAAGCTTCATAACATGTGTAAATAACACAGAGGGGATGGGGGGTGGGGGGGGGCAGTGATGTCAGACCAGACAGGTGAGGTCACAGGTAATCTTGATGTCTGTCTTGCTATAGAGTTCAAAGTTCAGAGTTCAGCTTCTCTCTGGTAGAGTCACTACTCCAGAGGCTGGGTCCGTCTCTCTCTCTCTCTCCCCCCTCTCTCTAACTGCCTCTCTTTTTCCCCACGCTTCTCTCCTCTATCGCATTGTTATTTTCCTTTATCTCTCCCACCTAGCTTTCCCTCACCCCTCTCTCTCCCCTCTACCCTGTATATCTCTCCAACAGTATCTCTCCCTCATCTCTCTCTCTATCTCTACCATCTCTATATCTCTCTCTGAGAGTTTAGCAGTGTTATTCAGTGTGGGTGGGATCACAGAAGAAGCGAGAGCTGCGTTTGGCCGTCCTGGCAGTGAAAGGGACGGTCTTCAGCACTGCAGACAAAAAACAGCCAATCAAAACACAGCACTAAACTACTGTGTGTATTTGTGTGTGTGTGCGTGTGTGTGTGTGCCTACCTGTAATGATGTCCTCTATAGCCCCATCTTTGCCCTCGTAGACATGTCTGCTGTCTTTACCGCCCTGTCGCCTCCTCAGCTCTGTGATCAGGGACTCCGGCTGCCGCTGCTTTGGACGGTTGGACGGGGACTGTGTGTGTGTGTGTGTGTGTGTGTGAGAGAGGTAGAAATAAAGTAGATATGTGTTGGTGAATCAATGTATGTGTGAGGAGTAGAGAAGGAAAGATGGAGTGCGGTAAAAAGAGGGAAAGAGAAAACATCAGTCCTTCCATTTCACAGAACAGACACTGGATCTGTGAAGTCAAGGTGATGCTGTCATATCCATGGCGACAGACCGGCAGGCCTGTCTCCATGGTAACGGGGCTGTACCTTAGGCGCCTCCTGCTCCTGTTGCAGCTCCTCCTGCTCCAGCTTCTCCATCAGCGCCTGCTCTTGCCTCCTCCTCTGCTCATTCTCCTCCTCCGCCAGCTACACACACACACACACACACACACACACACACACACACACACACACACACACACACACACACACACACACACACACACATTAAGTTCAACTTTGACTAGCGTCTTTGTGTATACTGTAGCTACACACGCACGCATGCACACAAACACACACATTCTGCTCACCCTGTAGGCTTTGATGAATCGTACAAACACAGGGAAGAAGACAGAGGGAGGCATGGTCTTAGAGCTGTCTCCAAAGTGCTTCACCGCATCGTCAAATGCATCCTGAGAACCATAACACAACCAGGATCAGAACACAGGACCATGAAGGACATGGGCAACACGGTCATATAACACTTTGATGTATCTGAGGTACTTGTGTGTGTTCGTTCGTGTGTGTGTGTGTGTGTATGAATGTGTGTGTTTTCTTGCCTGTGCGATGTGTGCGTCTTCCTGTAGTTTCTGCAGGCGAGTCTCATGTTTGCTGATAAAGTCTTTGAGGAGTGGGTTGTGGCCGTGCATGCTGTACTCCCTCCACGACAGCTCCATACCACGCTGACACTCCTTCACGTCACACACCACGTTCTCCAGGGACACTGACACACACACACAATATAATAGGTTAGTTCCCTAATATCACACATCACGTTCTCCATGGACACTGACACACAAGCACAAAATATAATAGGTTAGTTCCTTAATATCACACACCACGTTCTGCAGAGAAAGACAACTGTGACACACACAAAGACAAACAGACACACACTCACCTGCGGCAGCTTTCTCTACATAGTGCAGCTCATTGTAGAACAGAGCAACTCCGGGGTATTTCTCTCTCACCACGTTGGCTATGTAATGCAGCAGGGTCTGCTTTCTGTCGGTAGTCTTAGTCTCCAGCAGCTGGGAGGAACACACACATTACCTTCTGGTGTGTATTTGACATTCAAAAGTGTGTATCAAGCTTATTATGTGTGTGTTACGTATCACAAGGTATGTATATTAGGTAGTGTGTGTTAGGAATCAGAAGGTGGGTATTAGATATTAGAAAGAGTGTGTTGGTTAATGTGTATTAGATATTAGAAAGAGTGTGTTGGGTAATGTGTACTAGATATTAGAAAGAGTGTGTTTGGTAATGTGTATTAGATATTAGAAAGAGTGTGTTGGGTAATGTGTATTAGGTATTAGATAGAGTGTGTTTGGTAATGTGTATTAGATATTAGAAAGAGTGTGTTTGGTAATGTGTATTAGATATTAGAAAGAGTGTGTTGGGTAATGTGTATTAGGTATTAGATAGAGTGTGTTTGGTAATGTGTATTAGAAAGAGTGTGTTTGGTAATGTGTATTAGAAAGAGTGTATTGGGTAATGTGTATTTGAAAGAGTGTGTTTGGTAATGTGTATTAGAAAGAGTGTGTTGGGTAATGTGTATTAGAAAGAGTGTGTTGGGTAATGTGTATTAGAAAGAGTGTATTGGGTAATGTGTATTAGAAAGAGTGTGTTTGGTAATGTGTATTAGAAAGAGTGTGTTGGGTAATGTGTATTAGAAAGAGTGTGTTGGGTAATGTGTATTTGAAAGAGTGTGTTTGGTAATGTGTATTAGAAAGAGTGTGTTGGGTAATGTGTATTAGAAAGAGTGTGTTGGGTAATGTGTATTTGAAAGAGTGTGTTGGGTAATGTGTATTAGAAAGAGTGTGTTGGGTAATGTGTATTAGAAAGAGTGTGTTGGGTAATGTGTATTAGGTATTAAAAAGAGTGTGTTGGGTAATGTGTATTAGAAAGAGTGTGTTTGGTAATGTGTATTAGAAAGAGTGTGTTGGGTAATGTGTATTAGAAAGAGTGTATTGGGTAATGTGTATTAGAAAGAGTGTATTGGGTAATGTGTATTAGATATTAGAAAGAGTGTGTTGGGTAATGTGTATTAGATAGAGTGTGTTGGGTAATGTGTATTAGATATTAGAAAGAGTGTGTTGGGTAATGTGTATTAGAAAGAGTGTGTTTGGTAATGTGTATTAGATATTAGAAAGAGTGTATTGGGTAATGTGTATTAGATAGAGTGTGTTGGGTAATGTGTATTAGATATTAGAAAGAGTGTGTTGGGTAATGTGTATTAGATAGAGTGTGTTGGGTAATGTGTATTAGATATTAGAAAGAGTGTGTTGGGTAATGTGTATTAGAAAGAGTGTGTTGGGTAATGTGTATTAGAAAGAGTGTGTTTGGTAATGTGTATTAGAAAGAGTGTGTTGGGTAATGTGTATTAGAAAGAGTGTTTTTGGTAATGTGTATTAGAAAGAGTGTGTTTGGTAATGTGTATTAGGTATTAGAAAGAGCGTGTTGTGTAATGTGTATTAGAAAGAGTGTGTTTGGTAATGTGTATTAGAAAGAGTGTGTTTGGTAATGTGTATTAGGTATTAGATAGAGTGTGTTGGGTAATGTGTATTAGAAAGAGCGTGTTGTGTAATGTGTATTAGAAAGAGTGTGTTGGTTAATGTGTATTAGA
>NW_026600232.1:401655-419155 GCF_029448725.1 Salvelinus fontinalis
CAGACAGAGACAGAGAGAGAGACAGACAGAGAGAGAGAGAGAAAGAGAGAGAGAGAGACGGAGAGAGAGAGAGATAGCGAGAGACAGAGAGAGAGAGATAGCGAGAGAGAGAGAGAGAGACAGATACAGAGAGAGACAGATACAAAGAGAGACAGAGAGCAGAGAGAGACGGAGAGAGACAGAGAGAGAGAGAGAAGGGGCGGCGGCCTACAGAACTGCCTGAGAAGAACGGTTTTCAAAGGAATGATGGCGTTCTGGTGGAATATTTTCCCAGAAGGAATGGAGCTGGAAGTGTTCTCTCATGTCATGCAGATCATTGATCGTATTGGGGATATCTTGTCATCAGAGCCCACCATAGAGCCCGAGCTTGAGGGAGATGATGACGAGGATGATGAAGAAGAAGCAGATTGTAGCTCTGATGACAGTGAGGAAGACATGAGTGCAGCTAACACAGTAAAGGTGGTGAGGTGGTACAGGGAACATCATCATCACAACCACATAGGTCCCTGTTCCTTAAAGTGGGAATTTGTGTGGTGGTCACAGAGACAATCAATGATGACCCTTGTAATGAGGCCACCATGGCTGCTGCCAGCGATTCCATGGTACAAGAGAGAGGGACAGTAGGAACTACAGCCAAAAATCACAGCGGGATGTTTTAGTCACATCACTGGACAATGGTGAACAGAGAGATAGAGAGAGAGCAGAGTCTTAGCAGCGGGACAGCCTGTGATGCAGAAGAGCCACTAACAGAGCCCCAGTCACAGACGCTGCCCCCTAGGACTGGGACAGAGCTGTTACAGCTAGAGCTGCTCTGGTCCCCCCAGAGACCTCCAGAGCAACAGAGACAAACTTCTCATCTAGAACCAAAGCCTGGACCAAGCACACAGTGTGACCCAGAGACAGATCTTCACATAGAGCAAGGTGGGAAGCTCCTACAAGGTATTTCAATATGGTTGATTAGAACAGTTAGTCAGGGATGTGGTATGATTTTTGTATCTTGACATTATTGAAAAGATATACTTAGATAAAGTCACAATAAAGAGATATTTTGATGCACTTGGACACATACATGCACCTATCTTATTTATGTCTAGTTGTGTGTATTGTAGATGAATAAAAAATTAAATACAAATAATAACTTATTATCACATGCTCTAGGAACTATGTGTTGTGATGTGCGAGTGCAATCGAGATGTATGCGAAGCAGCGTATTTTTTTGCAGGCTCATTGCACACCAACAACTGCAGTGCAACATAAATTAGGGCATCAGGCCTAGCTGGAAGTCTGTGATTAATTAGAATAACAATTAAAGTTCCACAGAGTTGCTCTTCTCATGCAATGCCATGTTGCCAACCATTGATTGTCCAAAGTGGGCAGCAGTGTATCAACAAGCCTCTTTTTTATTGGACAAAAAGCCTTTGTGTCTCATCAGGAGAGCTATAATTATGGGGGATTGTTGGCAGAACAACAACTATTGATAAACAATTGAAATGTTTTGTCTCTGTTCACTAGCACCAGTTTCTGCATAACTAGAACAGGAAGTGACATCTTCAATGGAGGGGACGCCACAGGGGACAAAGCTGGAGACTGGGGTGTCCACTGGTCAACCTGTAAAAGGGGCGGGACCGAACACATTCACCAAGCCAAGAGCGAACCACGAGGCACCTGAGGAAGAGTGTGAGGAGGAGGAAGAGGGGTCAAATGGAGGTGGGTGCCAGAGGGGTGGGCGGCAGTCCCCTGACGAGAAGCCTGGCAGCAAAAATGCTTCAAAGTACAGCACCGTATCCTACAGGAAGATACGAAAAGGGAACACCAAACAGAGGATTGATGAGTTTGAGTCCATGGTAAACACATAACCCTGATGTCAAGTACGCATTTTTGAACTTTTTGCCCTGACATTGTGTCATAATAAATCTTTGTATATTAAAATGTCCAATAATTGCAAGAAATGCTTTTTATACAGTTCATAGAATGCAAATCTTCTGTACTGTATGTTATAAGTTAAGTTGAATAATCAAACTCATTCCATGGACCGTCTAGTGTCTGCTGGTTAGTGATCTTAATTCATCAATCAAGTACAAGGGCGCAGCGAAAACCCGCAGACACTCTGCCCTGTGTGGAATGAGTTGGACACGTGATCTACAGTATTTGGTGTAAACTGGTGTTCAAGTGTGTTTCTTTTGTAGATGGTTCTTCAACTGTTCTTTCAGAGATCCCGTGATGAATACTACAGCCAAACATGTCTTGCCACACACAAAACAACATCAAACTGAATCTGATCCTTTTCTTTCTCATTCCAGTGTACTCCGTAAGACCATCCTGAACAGTCAGACCAAGAACAGAGATTTGGACTAACAGTGAGCTAACTGCAAAATATACTTGGATGATAATTATTCTGTGACTTGTAGATTCACGCTGCACACGTAGATCAGACTTACGGTAAATTAGTTGATGTTGACAGACCTTGAGACAAGAAGGTCTACGTTTAGAAAAATATACTTTACACATACACTGAGTGTACAAAACATTAAGAACACCTTCCTAATATTGTGTTGCAGAACAGCCTCAATTTGTGGACTCTACAAGGTGTCGAAAGGATGCTGGCCCATGTTGACTCCAGTGCTTCCCATAGTTGTGCCAAGTTGGCTGGTGGACCATTCTTCATACTCACGGGAAACTGTTGAGCATGAAAATCCCAGTAGCGTTGCAATTCTTGATACAAACCGGTGCGCCTGGCACCTACTACCATACCCCGTTCTTGCCCATTCACACTCTGAATGGCACACACATACACAATCCATGTCTCAATTGTCTCAAGGCTTAAAAATCCTTCTTTAACCCGTCTCATCCCTTTCATCTACACTGATTGAAGTGGATTTAACAAGTGACATCAATAAGGGATCATCTTTCACCTGGATTCACCTGGTCAGTCTGTGATGGAAAGAGCACTCAGTGTACTTTACATTTACGGACACAAGGTGGCACTTGAGATCTAGATTAACTAAGGACCAAACAGCAGGCTGTGTGTGTGTGTGTCTTTACACATGGTCTCCCTTCCTGTCCCTCCTCCACTGATAAGAGGGCTCATTATTTCTCAGGCCCATGGTCAATATCTGTGTGTGAGACAGAGAGAGAGAGAGAGAGAGAGAGAAAGATGAGCCCATTTAGCAAAGCAGTATGGTCAGACGGCAGCATAGTTGAGGCTAGACTGCAGTGCCACCTGCTACGTTAGTTCTCCTAACCTGCTATGTTAGTTCTCCTAACATGCTACATTCATTCTCCTAACCTGCTATGTTAGTTCTTCTAACCTGCTGAGTAAGTTCTCCTAACCTGCTATGTTAGTTCTCCTAACCTGCTACGTTAGTTCTCCTAACCTGCTACGTTAGTTCTCCTAACCTGCTACGTTAATTCTTCTAACCTGCTGAGTAAGTTCTCCTAACCTGCTACGTTAGTTCTCCTAACCTGCTACGTTAGTTCTTCTAACCTGCTGAGTAAGTTCTCCTAACCTGCTACGTTAATTCTTCTAACCTGCTGAGTAAGTTCTCCTAGCCTGCCACGTTAATTCTTCTAACCTGCTATGTTAGTTCTCCTAACCTGCTATGTTAATTCTTCTAACCTGCTATGTTAGTTCTCCTAACCTGCTACGTTAGTTCTCCTAATCTGCTATGTTAGTTCTTCTAACCTGCTGAGTAAGTTCTCCTAGCCTGCTATGTTAATTCTCCTAACCTGCTATGTTAGTTCTCCTAACCTGCTACGTTAGTTCTCCTAATCTGCTACATTAATTCTCCTAACCTGCTGAGTAAGTTCTCCTAGCCTGCTACTAAAAGCCCCCCCACCACAAAACATCTTTCTGCGACCATGATAGTGCCGTTGGCATTGTAACATAGTGGTTGATTGAATTTCAAATTCAAATTACGATGTGGAGGAGTAGATGAAAGTGATTTGTGTGTGAAAGTGATCTAAATGTAGCTAATGTCACAGATTACGGCAGCTTGGAATGTGACATTTAAGACTTCATTAATATTTATAGAGTGTATTTCATTGTGCCCTTACTGCCTGCATTCACATACATATCTACAGAAACTAAAGGAGCAATCCTGGGCCAATCATGCCCATTAAGAAAGGTAGTAAACATCATAGGTCTAATGAGCTGTTTCTCTCCATTCTAATCTTGATTTAGCTGTTGTGACCTGGTGAATTATGACAATTAGATTAGTTGCCTTTGCCAATTTGTCCCTTGGAAGTTTGTTTCATGTTTGTGTTTTTTCTTATGCTGCACGGTGTCGTAAAATGTATTTGATGACATTTTCCAAAGCTAACTTTGTATTCACCTTAGCATATTGTCAACAATATAGCCCTTTCTTGTCTCTTTTTGGGCGGTGGTAGTGCTTGTATTTGATTGGATCCTCTTGGCTGAGGCTGGAGAAGGAGAATGCAATGCACATCGTCCGGTTGAATAGATGGGATACAGCTTTATTCAAATTTGTCTTTTCATAGCAGGTTAGGAGAACTTACTCAGCAGGTTAGGAGAATTAACGTAATTGGTTAGAAGAATTAGGTTAAGGTTAGGAAAACAGTTAGGGTTAGCTAAAATGGCAAAATAAATAAACATTTGATGTTAAATTGACAAAAGCTGGAGCCCTTCTAGCCATGACTGTTTCATTTGACTAGAGGCAAATGTCAGATAATATGGCTGCAGGCTACCTGTTCATTCCATGATGAGCTCCGTTGGGCTTCTTCCTGATGTAGCTGGGGGTCACAGGAAGTACCAGGTCACATTCAGCCCTCTGGTGTTCTGGGGCCACGCTTGACCTTTAGAGCAGTTGTACAGGACAACATTCCTCCAAAGCGTAAATAAGAATATCCTTTATATGCTACAAAAATATTCTTCTTAACATTGGACTACAGTATGGATACACGACTCTGACACAGAGGACCGTCTGCTGCTATACATGTAGCCACGTTAACCAATTCCCACTAAAAGCAAAGTCCTACATTACACACACATGTTGTGCTTTGGTGCTCAATGAGATACAGGTGAAATAAAGGACTTTATCTCATCTGTGGACCTCTGTTCAGCTAGCCATAGAGACAGGGATAGTTAGTGACACTTCTGTGTCATAGTGTTCACACCACCATCATTAGCCAAGCAGGGGGAGCAATATGTGAGGGTCTAATTAGCTTTCTGTAGCAGCAGGGTGGCTAACAGGATTGGTTTTTCTCATACCAATGTCTTTCTTTCTTTCCTTTGTTCTTTTGTTTGTTCTCTTTCTTTCTTTCTTTCTTTCTTTCTTGTGGAAGAGGAAGAACAGGATGCTGAAATACCACGGTTTACCCTGGGCTTTTGATTCTCACATGCACTAAACAATGTTCATTGTCTCTCCTGAGGGCAAGTTTTATATTTCCTGGAAGTTTCTTCAACGTGTCATAATTAAATAGTCACTACATTACCTAATAATAACAACACAAACTGTGTTGATTTGAATTCAAAATCAAGACAACCTTTCGCCATCCAGCACGCTGTTCCAGTTCCTGCTAGTGCTGGCGAATTCCACTTAACGAGCTCTTAATCCAACATATAAAACAGCATGCTCTCTGGTGACATTTCACTAAGACATTAAACCATGATACGTGAGAACTGTTGGGGAAAGGGTGGTTTCAGTGCAAGACTATGTGACCAGTCCTACAGTGGTTCTAGGATTTACAGCTCAGGAATCTTTTTAGATTTAATATGGAGATGAACAACAGCCTTACAGGATACCTTGTGCTATCACAGAATGTGTCCGTTTTAACAGCTTCCTGTTTTAGAGAGCTCTCTACATTATCCGGGATCCTTTGGATGTCCCTACCCCATTGAAGTTGAAAGGTTGAAAGGTTAGTGTAAGGGTAGGGGTTAAGGATGTCCCAAGGATCCCAAATAGCACTTACCTTACATTGGCTCTAGATTACCGTTCTGAGCATCCATCAACTCTTAGAATGGTAGACCATAATACTTGCCAGACTTCGGGGCCACGCCGTAAAGCACCAACATACAAAACTTTGTTTTGGTTGTTGTTGTCTTGGTTTGAAGTCCAATCAGAAAGTAAGACAGTGCACCCACCCACACACTGTACGAATGGTTGGCAGTCTTGGCCCATTTCTTTCTTCGAGTAATTGTGTTTGAGATACAACCGTAAAAAAGACAGTAGTTTCACCATGACCTTTGACACTGAACAATCTTCAAGATTAGAACAATACCAGGAACTTTTAATATAAAGTCCTAGTCTGGGTACCAGTGTCTGTAACATTCCACTCCTTCTACTCCGTGTCATGTGTCATTTGCCAAATGACACAGAGTAGGCTACAAGGACAAGTAGCAGAATGTAGCTGAAAAGAGATTGGCAGCCAGGCTGATAGTCCTTCTAAATGGCCAAATTGCCAAACACCTGAAGGATATTTGTTGGTCCAATTTGTAAGTCGCTCTGGATAAGAGCGTCTGCTAAATGACTTAAATGTAAATGTAAATGTTGGTTTACACAGATGCCTAAGCTAAGATGGGAGGCAGCCTTCATTCTGTGTTTCCGTCAAAACGCTGTAGAATATTCATGACAGGCCTGGAAGGGGGAGATTAGTGAAACACCTAACCTGGTGACATAGGGACCAATGGTCTTCCTGTAACCCTGAGACCCCCCCCCCACCTCTGTGGTGTGGCAGGGCTCTGAGTAGGCTTGCAGAGAGGATGACTCAGTAACCCAGGAATACTAAGAACCTTCCATTGTGTGAAGAGAATAGATCATTGAGCTTCACCCCCAATTCCGTACATTCCGTCCCCTCCTCCTCCCCAATGATGCAATAATACTGGGGTAATTTGGAAGGTGAGCCGGCAGGCATTTATCCAGGCCATCCACTGCCTGACGATAAGAACCACATAGTGCTGCATATCAATGCTCAAGCAGGAAGCTCTTTCTCTGGCATTTAAAAGGACACCTGTCACTCAGTCTGTTCAGCAAAATAAGATGATTTTCTCTTTATTTTCCTATTTTCTATGTTATCAACAGTAGAAACTAGAACAAAGCGGCCTCCCAGAACCTGGTTAGGTAAAAAGCTGCGGAATGGGGTTGAAGAAATGTAACCATTCTCAAATTCATAGACAGAGCTATGGATGTATGGACTGACCATCCAGGATATCAAAATGATCGTTTTAACCATGTTTTGAGGCTAAATAGTGTTTGTTTACATTTTCTTTGTTTACAAACATTGGAGTTCTGATGGGTACGACAGTTGAACTACATTTATTATTTTTATTTTAATTGAACCTTTATTTAACAAAGCAATATTTTTCAACATTCCACTGTACATTGTTATAAACCAGTTGCTACGTCCATTTTTGGACTTATAAATTAATGATATGTACCCATTGATTCTTGAAGATATATAACTTATAAATGCCTCATGAGCTTAGTTGGGCTCCTGAGTGGCGCAACGTTCTAAGGCACTGCATCTCAGTGCTGGAGGTGTCACTACAGACACCCTGGTTCGAATCCAGGCTGTATCACAACCGGCCGTGATTGGGAGTCCCATAGGGCAGCACACTATTGGCCCAGCATCGTCCGGGTTTGGCCGATGTAGGCCGTCATTGTAAATAAGAATTTGTTCTTAACTGACATGCCTGGTTATCAAATGAGCCTGTATGGATGGTATTTAGCATCATACAGAGATCTCCCTCCTACTGACGTGGATGTTCCATGCAGTGTGCTGTAGGGACATACTCTCCCATCATACACTGCACCTCTACAGTGAGACACTAGCTTCACTTGTCCACTGAGGTCCTGCCCTGTCCAACTGGCCAGCGTCATCCCAGGATTGCTGTCTCCCTCAGAGCACTTATGTGTGGAAACACCAGGGAATGAATGGCCTGCATGTCATCTCTACCATCATTGTTCTCCCCACGTAGAGAATCAGAGACTGTTGCAGTCTGGGTTAAGGAAGTCAACACTTCAACTACTTTCCTCACTCCCTTTCTCTCCCTCAAATATTTTCCAGTTTCTCTCCACCCCTCTCAACAATGTCCTCTTTGAGACCAGGCGCGGGGTTCACAAACTCACTCAAACCCATGACTGTTCCCCCTGTAACTACTGTAACACCAGACTCTGAGTGGGCTGCCTAAATTACAGATATATATGAAGGGATGGCTCCAATACTGCCCTGGCGTCGTTTTGTTTCCTCCCACTCATTTTTAAAAATGAATTTAGCTGCCATGTTGTTTTTGACAGATTCCAGAACTCTGAGGCTGCAACATTCAGTTCTCCTTAGGCCATCAGTGCTGCTGCCTTCATTATGTCTTAGCTGTTGCAGCAGCTAGCAAGGCAATGCGGTTTCTCCTGAAGCACTTTCAGTAACCTCTCAGTGCTCTTCTGTACTACAATGTGTCTTAGAGCAACAGTGGTGACCTTGCTATGAATAGCTTCAATGTGGTGGTGGAGATCACGCCTTTGTCACATTGTGACGTTAGCAACTCTAAGACCCTTTGTGTACAGAAGAACGCCCACCTCAAAAATGTACTCCCACGGGGCATAGCTAACTAGTTGTACTTTGAACAAAGGTGGGCCAAGGGCAGAAGGCCTGGGTGCTATGGAGAGCAGAAGGCCTGGGATCTGTGGAGAGCAGAAGGCCTGGGATCTATGGAGAGCCGAAGGCCTGGGAGCTATGGATTGCCATCTTGGCTCATAATAACATGAATGACAGCTAGCATTCACACTGAAGACCAAGCCTCACAATACTGGAGCCGAAATGGACAGCTCTTCTTTTTCAAGTGATGAAAACTGTTATACTCGTGAGATAAAACCTTCTTATAATGAACATTCTAATTTTGACAAATGATTCGGATCAACCCTTCCATTAAGAGCTCATGGCAGGACAGGCAGTATGATTATGTCTTATTGTCCTGCATCTGCAGCTGTAGTGGTTTGCTACAGAGAAGATGCAGATAAGATATTGCACAGATGCAGAGAAGCCAATAAAGCTGCACTGTTGAATTCCCACAGCCATTCCCTAATGCCCTTTTCTAGTAGTGTGCAGTAGTCAGTCAGACATCCTGGTGCACACCAGTCAGTCAGACACCACGGAGCACACCAGTCAGTCAGACATCCTGGGGCACACCAGTCAGTCAGACACCACGGAGCACACCAGTCAGTCAGACACCACGGTGCACACCAGTCAGTCAGACACCACGGAGCACACCAGTCAGTCAGAAATCCTGGGGCACACCAGTCAGTCAGACACCACGGAGCACACCAGTCAGTCAGACACCACGGAGCACACCAGTCAGTCAGACACCACGGAGCACACCAGTCAGTCACACACCACGGAGCACACCAGTCAGTCAGACACCACGGAGCACACCAGTCAGTCACACACAACGGAGCACACCAGTCAGTCAGACACCATGCAGCACACCAGTCAGTCAGACACCACGGTGCACACCAGTCAGTCAGACACCACGGAGCACACCAGTCAGTCACACACCACGGAGCACACCAGTCAGTCACACACCACGGAGCACACCAGTCAGTCAGACACCACGGAGCACACCAGTCAGTCAGACACCACGGAGCACACCAGTCAGTCAGACACCACGGAGCACACCAGTCAGTCAGACACCACAGAGCACACCAGTCAGTCAGACATCCTGGGGCACACCAGTCAGTCAGACACCACGGAGCACACCAGTCAGTCAGACATCCTGGGGCACATCAGTCAGTCAGACACCACAAAGCACACCAGTCAGTCAGACAGCACGGTGCACACCAGTCAGTCAAACACCACGGAGCACACCAGTCAGTCAGACACCACGGAGCACACCAGTCAGTCAGACACCACGGAGCACAGCAGTCAGTCAGACACCACGGAGCACAGCAGTCAGTCAGACATCCTGGTGCACACCAGTCAGTCAGACACCACGGAGCACACCAGTCAGTCAGACATCCTGGGGCACACCAGTCAGTCAGACACCACGGTGCACACCAGTCAGTCAGACACCACGGAGCACACCAGTCAGTCACACACCACGGAGCACACCAGTCAGTCACACACCACGGAGCACACCAGTCAGTCACACACCACGGAGCACACCAGTCAGTCAGACACCAAGGAGCACACCAGTCAGTCAGACACCACGGAGCACACCAGTCAGTCAGACACCACGGAGCACACCAGTCAGTCAGACACCATGGAGCACACCAGTCAGTCAGACACCACGGAGCACACCAGTCAGTCAGACATCCTGGGGCACACCAGTCAGTCAGACACCACGGAGCACACCAGTCAGTCAGACATCCTGGGGCACATCAGTCAGTCAGACACCACAAAGCACACCAGTCAGTCAGACACCACGGTGCACACCAGTCAGTCAAACACCACGGAGCACACCAGTCAGTCAGACACCACGGAGCACACCAGTCAGTCAGACACCACGGAGCACAGCAGTCAGTCAGACACCACGGAGCACAGCAGTCAGTCAGACATCCTGGTGCACACCAGTCAGTCAGACACCATGGAGCACAGCAGTCAGTCAGACACCACGGAGCACAGCAGTCAGTCAGACATCCTGGTGCACACCAGTCAGTCAGACACCACGGAGCACACCAGTCAGTCAGACACCATGAAGCACACCAGTCAGTCAGACACCACGGAGCACACCAGTCAGTCAGACATCCTGGGGCACACCAGTCAGTCAGACACCACGGAGCACACCAGTCAGTCAGACATCCTGGGGCACATCAGTCAGTCAGACACCACAAAGCACACCAGTCAGTCAGACACCACGGTGCACACCAGTCAGTCAAACACCACGGAGCACACCAGTCAGTCAGACACCACGGAGCACACCAGTCAGTCAGACACCACGGAGCACAGCAGTCAGTCAGACACCACGGAGCACAGCAGTCAGTCAGACATCCTGGTGCACACCAGTCAGTCAGACACCATGGAGCACAGCAGTCAGTCAGACACCACGGAGCACAGCAGTCAGTCAGACATCCTGGTGCACACCAGTCAGTCAGACACCACGGAGCACACCAGTCAGTCAGACACCATGAAGCACACCAGTCAGTCAGACACCACGGGGCACACAGGTCAGTCAGACACCACGGGGCACACCAGTCAGTCAGACACCACGGGGCACACCAGTCAGTCAGACACCACAGAGCGCACCAGTCAGTCAGACACCACGGTGCACACCAGTCAGTCAGACACCACGGAGCGCACCAGTCAGTCAGACACCACGGAGCACACCAGTCAGTTAGACACCACAGTGCACACCAGTCAGTCAGACACCACGGAGCACACCAGTCAGTCAGACACCACGGTGCACACCAGTCAGTCGGACACCACGGAGTACAGCAGTAAGTCAGACACCACAGAGCACACCAGTCAGACATCACAGAGCACACCAGCCAGTCATACATCGCAGAGCACACCAGTCAGTCAGACACCACAGAGCACATCAGTCAGTCAGACACCACAAAGCACACCAGTCAGTCAGACACCACAAAGCACACCAGTCAGTCAGACACCACGGAGCACACCAGTCAGACATCACAGAGCACACCAGTCAGTCAGACCCCACAGAGCACACCAGTCAGTCAGACACCATGGAGCACACCAGTCAGTCAGACAGACATCAAGGAGCACACCAGTCAGTCAGACCTCGCGGAGCACACCGGTCAGTCAGACACCATGGAGCACACCAGTCAGTCAGACACCATGGAGCACACCAGTCAGTCAGACACCATGGAGCACAGCAGTCAGTCAGACATCGTAGAGCACACCGGTCAGTCAGACACCATGGAGCACACCAGTCAGTCAGACACCACAGTGCACACCAGTCAGTCAGACACCACGGAGCACACCAGTCAGTCAGACACCACAGTGCACACCAGTCAGTCAGACACCACAGAGCACACCAGTCAGTCAGACACCACAGAGCACACCAGTCAGTCAGACACCATGGAGCACACCAGTCAGTCAGACACCACAGAGCACACCAGTCAGTCAGACACCACAGAGCACACCAGTCAGTCAGACACCATGGAGCACACCGGTCAGTGCACAGCAGTCAGTCAGACATCGCGGAGCACACCAGTCAGTCAGACATCGCGGAGCACACCAGTCAGTCAGACATCGCGGAGCACACCAGTCAGTCAGACATCAAGGAGCACACCAGTCAGTCAGACATCACGGAGCACACCGGTCAGTGCACACCAGTCAGTCAGACACCACGGAGCACACCAGTCAGTCAGACACCACGGAGCACACCAGTCAGTCAGACACCATGGAGCACACCAGTCAGTCAGACACCATGGAGCACACCAGTCAGTCAGACACCACGGAGCACACCAGTCAGTCAGACACCACGGAGCACGCTAGTCAGTGCACACCCACACCAGTCAGTCAGACATTTGTAGGTGTACTCTCCCCATCTCTAATCCCCCTGCTGCCGGCCTGCTGCCTCCAGAGACGGAGAGCTTTAGTGGTCATAATGCCAAGAAGATTTGTCTGATTATTCATTACAATTACTGTAATTGCCTCTGGTCTCGCTCACTCAAGGCCATTTAAGAGTGGCACTGGATGGGTCTCATAGACTTCCACTGCAAATGCACCAAATAATATGAACAGAGGACTTTAGTCCTGACATTCAAATCTCACATTGACCTTTAGGAAAGCCTGGTTTTGTGTGTGTGTGTGTGTGTGTGTGTGTGTGTGTGTGTGTGTGTGTGTGTGTGTGTCAAAAGGCTGCTAGCAATGGCCCTTCCATACTAGTGCTTGTATATGTGAGACATTTTGGCCAGCCTGACATCTTGTCTCCCCACTCCCTCTGACACAAGACGAGTGTTCAGAGCTGAGGACCTCTATCAGCCTGGTCTGCCCACCCAGTTTCATTAGCAGCCCACATGATTATTCCAGGATCACAGCGCCTGCTATCAAACCGCAGTTCAAATTAGTTCAGGATCAGAGCCCCTCGTCCAACAGCCCCAGGTTGCTTAATTGCATTATACCGTCTGCTGATCCCCTAGGAATACCCATTACCTATTCCCCTGGTGCAGGAGAGAGCCCCCTGGATTAACACTGGGCTGGCTGACAGGGGGCCAGGGATATTAAGGGCCTTTATGAGCAAGCCACAGATAGCCACTAGTTCCCTGTTCAAATGATTGAAATCAGACCCAATGAAATAACACATTTTCAAAAGCTTTAGATGTATTTGGGGTTAAAACCACTTTGTTTGAGGCAATCAGACTGAATGATCTAGGTGGTTTCCGCTGGTTGTGGGGGTATTACAGTTGGCTAACTGAATCTATACATGACCTTCCTCTTGGAGAAGATTAGGTTGTATGTGGCCAAATGACGAGGTCCTACACCCAGTGTAGAGCAGCTTATCTGTACCAGTGACTGATACATCTATCCTTCCTTAATGCAGGATGATCTAGACTCCATGTGCTTCACTCTGACCAGTCTCTTCCATACCTGTAGCTTCATAGTGATGCTAATAACAGGTGTCATCTCTCATATATACACTTCTGTATGTTGACTGCTCATCAGAACCTGCTTCATGGACATCTCTCATATATACACTTCTGTATGTTGACTGCTTATCAGAACCTGCTTCATGGACATCTCTCATATATACACTTCTGTATGTTGACTGCTCATCAGAACCTGCTTCATGGACATCTCTCATATATACACTTCTGTATGTTGACTGCTCATCAGAACCTGCTTCATGGAAGGCTGCCATATGAATAGATTTAGTGGCAAGTGACTTGGGTTTGTTTGTTACAGTTCAGTGGTTATAATTGAGGTAGTAATTAGCTCAGTGCTGTGTGTAGTACAGCTCAGTCTGAGTACAGTACAACATGCAGCCGTTTCCTGTATTGTGTTGAATTATACTACTAAGTTCCCTTATGGGAGAATTATCATGCAAGCTTGTTATGCTCAGAAATCTGAATGGCGGTAAGGGGGATTGTAAAAACAGGGTTTGCCGTGAAAACACACAAGAAAACAATGTTGTTGTTAGCAACCAGATACATTTAATGACATAATTGCAGTGTGTCTCGGAAAAGCATTTGAGATCGACTTCCAGTGTTTATTGAAAACAGAGGACTATGGATCTCTTTCAATCTGGATAAGGCTGGAATTTCATCCAAGCAGACAAGCAAACATAGACAAAGTTGGCCCTGGCTGTCAAGGCATTGTACTGAAAACTCCCATGTGGCAAAAATCTGATACACAAGGTTGGATTCAGTTACAGTAAGCGTACATAGCGGAAACCTCTAGAATGATTCTTTCAGCCTTTTTAGACAAAACAAGAACACACGCAAATTGTATTACAAACATGCTAAGACCAATATTAAGAACCAGTCAGAACACTATCAAAAAATGTTATGTTCCTTTTATCCATTCGTAAAATACACATTTTCTTTAAAAAGGTTATAGAATATGTATCTTTACATGCTTTATAATAACTGCAACATTAAGACAGTTCAAATATGTAAAATATAGAGGAATGAGTTGGAATAGGTTCAATTCGTATGACGTCATACCGTGTTTGAAAGCAAGGCCCAGATCATACATTCCCCTTCAACCGCTTCACTCTAAAACCGCAAATAATCAGCAGAACTGCAAGTATTAACTTAGTAATAGTACAAATACTGTACAAGCTCAGGTGCACTGCAGACAGATACAGACAGTGAAGAGACATTTCCATACAATACTTAAAAAGGCACAATTTGTAACTCTCTGCAAATGTAACTGTGGTTACCTCCAGTGTACAAACCAATGCAGCGGCAGCACATTCGACTGGAAATGAAAGTTCCAGATTGTGCTGTTAATCCTCTCAGCATGAGACGTACATCTCACCACCACTCATACGTCTAACTATCTTGTCAAGGTCATTGGAAGATGGAAGGAGTGAATAACGTTACAATGAATAAATATCTTTAATTAAAAAATATATATAATGACGTAGCAATACCAGTAGTAGAAAAACATTCATTCTGCCATGATTTTAAAAACAGTAAGGATAAAGCTGGAGACAGTTACTTAAGGTGCATTAGATAGACCAGTGTATGCTAGCTAGCAGGCAGCAGATATAGAAATGTCGTTGTCACCGGTGTGCCAGGAAAAAAGCCTTATTATAAACCGGCTAGTTTGGTCCTGTGTGCTGATTAGCTGAAACAGCATTTCAGCTGTGTGTATATCAGACAATATACCAACGGTATGACACAAAAATCCTTGTTCACTGTTCTTTTTATGTTGGTAACTTATCTGTACCAGTTTATAAAGCAATAAGGCACCTCATGGGTTAGAGGTATATAGCCAATATAGCACAGCTAAGGGCTGTATCCAGGCACTCCACTTCGCGTCGTGACTAACAGCCCTTAGCAGTGGTATATTGGCCATTATAAACTGGGTGGTTCAAGCCCTGAATGCTGATTGGCAGACAACCGTGGTATATCACAGGTATGACAAAACATTTATTTTTACTGCTCTAATTAAGTTGGTAACCAGTTTATAATAGCAGTAAGGCACCTCGGGGGTTTGTGATATATGACCAATATACCACGGCTAAGGGCTGTTTCCAGGCACTTCGCGTTGCGTCATGCATAAGAACAGCCCTTAGCCGTGGTATATTAGCCATATACCACACCTCCTCGGGCCTTATTGCTTAAATATACAATGGCACTGCGGCGAGGAACAGTGATGTAAAGTAACATGCTGAAGTCAGAAACGAAGACGTGGAAACGTTAAGCTGAGTGTGAATAAACTGCATGGTACTGTAATGCCGGCTGTCCCTAACGAGGCGGAACCAGGTGGAACCAGGCAGAACTGGTTCTTGTATTGGAGAAAGGGCAGAAGAACCACATCCAAAGTACAGTTCCAGTGAAATGTGGACATCAATAAGACACCGATAACAAAAATAAGACTGAATAATATAACAATAAACTATATTACAAAGCCATATAAGGCGAAGCATTGATAAGATTATAAAGACAGTATGAACTGTGAGTTACAGCTTTATGTCAGAGGCACTGATTGTCAAACCCATTGACTTTGTAGTAGTGAGAATCCAGTGTGATGGAAAACTGTCCAGATAGTGCCTGTCTCCCTCCATGAAAATATCAATACAAAGAATTACTATAAAAAATGTCTAACATCAAACTACATTTTATATTTTAGTCATTTAGCAGACTCTCTTATCCAGAGCGATTTACACGCCTTGTTTAAGGACACACTGACCTTCCGGTTACTGGACCAACGCTCCACTAGGCTACCTGCCCCCCCAATCTAGCCTCAACTTCACAATAAAACACTCAGCGTTGACACATACTCACCTAGATCTATTTAGGATAAAAATCTAGTTTGTACTCTTGTTCTTTACAAATCATCCCTTTCATCATCGTCATTCTTAGCACCACAGCTCTGGTTAGTGTGGTGGTACGGTGGTGGTAATGTGTGGTGGTACGGTGTGGTGGTACGATGGTGGTAATGTGTGGTGGTGCGGTGTGGTGGTACGGTGTGGTGGTAATGTGTGGTGTTGCGGTGTGGTGGTACAGTGTGGTGGTACAGTGTGGTGGTACAGTGTGGTGGTAATGTGTGGTGGTAATGTGTGGTGGTAATGTGTGGTGGTAATGTGTGGTGGTACGGTGTGGTGGTACGGTGTGGTGGTACGGTGTGGTGGTACGGTGTGGTGGTACGGTGTGGTGGTGCGGTGTGGTGGCACGGTGTGGTGGTACGGTGTGGTGGTACGGTGTGGTGGTGCGGTGTGGTGGTACGGTGTGGTGGTACGGTGTGGTGGTACGGTGTGGTGGTACGGTGTGGTGGTACGGTGTGGTGGTGCGGTGTGGTGGCACGGTGTGGTGGTGCGGATGGGTTCCCCTCACACCCCTCCTCCACTGCGGTCCACAGTCACAGGTCCCCTCAGATCCAGGCTCTCCTCAGCGGTCTTCATCAGGATGGCCAACCTGCTGTCAGAAACCTGGCCCTTCTTCACAGCACTCATCAGCTGGGAGCAGAGAACAGAGGCAATATATAGGATGAGGAAACTGTGGCATAGTTGTGGATGTAATGCAAGGAATCAAATGAACGCAACGAGATACGCTGTGTGTGTGTGTGTGTGTGTGTGTGTGTGTGTGTGTGTGTGTGTGTGTGTGTGTGTGTGTGTGTGTGTGAGAGACAGGGATAGAGATACATTATAATGCTGAAGCGTGTTCTGATCTAAGCTCCAGGGGTAGTCAGGCTGTGTCTGGACAGAGCACTAATACTACTGACACTGGTGGTAGTAGTACACTGGTTTTACAGTACCCCAAACCATTCTGGGATTCTTACTTGACCATGGAAAGTCATCTCCTGTCAACAGTTCTTGTAATAAAGGTATTCTATGGTCCTCAGCATTATACTTCCTAATTGATCACATGACGACTACTAACGACCTGGAAGTACTGTAGCTCTCTCTCACCCTCATTAC
>NW_026600232.1:421655-441588 GCF_029448725.1 Salvelinus fontinalis
TACTAAAGGATTCAGAAGTGGGTATACTGCACGTGACTACTAAAGGATTCAGAAGTGGGTATACTGCACGTGACTACTAAAGGATTCAGAAGTGGGTATACTGAACGTTACTACTAAAGGATTTAGAAGTGGGTATACTGCACGTGACTACTAAAGGATTCAGAAGTGGGTATACTGCACGTGACTACTAAAGGATTCAGAAGTGGGTATACTGAACGTTACTACTAAAGGATTCAGAAGTGGGTATACTGCACGTGACTACTAAAGGATTCAGAAGTGGGTATACTGCACGTTACTACTAAAGGATTCAGAAGTGGGTATACTGAACGTTACTACTAAAGGATTCAGAAGTGGGTATACTGAACGTTACTACTAAAGGATTCAGAAGTGGGTATGCTGCACGTTACTACTAAAGGATTCAGAAGTGGGTATACTGAACGTTACTACTAAAGGATTCAGAAGTGGGTATACTGAACGTTACTACTAAAGGATTCAGAAGTGGGTATACTGAACGTTACTACTAAAGGATTCAGAAGTGGGTATACTGAACGTTACTACTAAAGGATTCAGAAGTGTGTATACTGAACGTTACTACTAAAGGATTCAGAAGTGGGTATACTGCACGTTACTACTAAAGGATTCAGAAGTGGGTATACTGAACGTTACTACTAAAGGGTTCAGAAGTGGGTATACTGAACGTTACTACTAAAGGATTCAGAAGTGGGTATACTGCACGTGACTACTAAAGGATTCAGAAGTGGGTATACTGCACGTGACTACTAAAGGATTCAGAAGTGGGTATACTGAACGTTACTACTAAAGGATTCAGAAGTGGGTATACTGCACGTTACTACTAAAGGATTCAGAAGTGGGTATACTGCACGTTACTACTAAAGGACAATAGGACACAGTTATCTACTTTATGAAATCACAGCCTGATGCGCTCACATCTGTAAATTCAACATCAATTGCATTGCTTTCGTGCCGTTTACAGCGCGCAGCAGAGGTGTAGACACATTACACAGTCCTAGCTAGGCTCCAAACATTTTGCAGTCTGGCTTCGTTTTTTTAAAGCTTGACAATGAATAACCAAAAAACTAAACCTGCGACAAAACTACATGCAAAGGAGGAACATGTAGACCTATTACAGCGTGGAGGCAGAATTTGGGGTGAGCTGTTGTAACTTCTCAATGGATATGTTCCCTGTTGGACTGTGATGTTATGCCTTTCATACAGTAGACTCCTGGTATGTCTGCACCCTAACACAAGGCCATTGTGTTCCAGAACTGTTGCTTGTATAAAGAACTGTTGTGTAAACAATATGATTGTATGATCACCTCCCATTGTATAAGAAACATCTAACCATTTACTCTTCAACCTCCTTCCCTGACTGCGATCAGAGACAGATCTACCTTGCAGCTGCTCGTATGCATTAAAGATTTGTATTTTATACAATGAAATAGTCTCAGTCTTAAGCTTTGGATTGAGCCTAGGCTGACTACTCATCTACAAGACATTCTGAGTGCACCATACAGCAATGCTGCATTCAACCGCACCAGTGATCCATGCCAGGCAAAAAAAGTAACACATTTATGTAATTGTTGTTATTAAAAATGTTTTGAATAGGGACGCAGCATATTATGCACATTTGCAAGCATAGCAGCAAAGGCTGGACAAATATTACTGAGCTCTTTTGTTTTAATATGTTAAAAATGCTATATACAGCATCCTATGTACATCAGTGGGCATTCTAAAGGGTCATATTTTTTCTAATAAAACAATGGCTAGTTTGGGTCAGTTGTATGCACACATTTTTTGTAAAAAAACAACACATAACTGGCTATATATGGCCTGCGAATTCATTGTGTTTTTTCAATATGGCCCTGTGCTGATTGAGTTTTACACCCCTGCCTTAGAGATTAAAGTAGATGGGAATTAGAGAGTAAAGTAGACAGGAAGTAGAGAGTAAAGTAGACAGGAAGTAGATAGTAAAGTAGACAAGAAGTAGAGTACTTTGCCACTTCCTGTGTGTCCAGGGTGATCTCTGTGGTCCCAGTCAGCTGCTCAGAGCGGGACCTGTAGCCCATCTCAAGGTACAGGAACTTCTTAGCAGCTTCCAGCTCCTCCTAAACAAACCATGGTAGTGAAGATAAGTTACACTACGTGACCAATAGTATGTGGACACCTGCTCATCGAACATCTCATTCCAAAATCATGGGCATTAATATGGAGTTGGTCCCCCCTTTGCTGCTACAACAGCCTCCACTCTTCTGGGAAGGTTTCCACTGTGTTAGAACATTGCTATGGGGACTTGCTTCCATTCACCCACAAGAGCATTAGTGAGGTCGGCACTGATGTTGGGCGATTAGGCCTGACTCGCAGTCGGCGTTCCAATTCATCCCTAAGGTGTTCGATGGAGTTGAGGTCAGGGCTCTGTGCAGGCCAGTCAAGTTTTTCCACACCGATCTCAACAAACCATTTCTGTATGGACCTTGCTTTGTGCACAGGGGCATTGTCATGCTGAAACAGGAAATGCCCTTCCCCAAACTGTTGCCACAAAGTTGGAAGCACAGAATCGTCTAGAATGTCATTGTCTGCTGTGGCGTTAAGATTTCCTGGCATCTGCCAAACTCAGATTGATCCATCAGACTGCCAGATGTGTGATTCATCACTCCAGAGAATGCGTTTCCACTGCTCCAGAGTCCAATGGCAGTGAGCTTTCCACCACTCCAGCCGACGCTTGGCATTGCGCAGGGTGTATTCGGCTGCTCGGCCATGGAAACCCATTTCATGAAGCTCCCGACAAACAGTTATTGTGCTGAGTTGCTTCCAGAGGCAGTTTGGAACTTGGTAGAGAGTGTTGCAACCGAGGACAGACGATTTTTACGCACCAGTCCCGTTCTGTGAGCTTGTGTGGTCTACCACTTCGCAGCTGACCCGTTGTTGCTCCTAGATGTTTCCACTTCACAATAACAGCACTTACAGTTGACCACAGCAGCTCTAGCAGGGTAGAAATTTGACGAACTGACTTGTTAAAAAGGTGGCATCCTATAATGATGCCACGTTGAAAGTCACTGAGCTCTTCAGTAAGGCCATTCAACTGCCAATGTGTGTCTATGGAGATAGCTTGGCTGTGTGCTAAATTTAATACACCTGTCAGCAACGGGTGTGGCTGTAATAGCCAAATCCACTAATTTGAAGGGGTGTCCACATACTTTTGTATATATATAGTGTACATTATTCAACAACTTAAGTAAAAGGAACTCATGCATCTTGTAATAAACCTGTAAAGAGCAGGACAACTGGAATAACAGAACTGGGGGAAGGTTCACACACACACACACACCCCTGGAGAGGGAAATCCAGGAAGGGCGTAGATCCTACTATTATACTCTGACCCAACAGTTCCAGCGCTCCTACAAACTGACTAGCAGCACATGAATTTAGGGTTGGTCCTATTCAATCAAAACATTATTATTAGTCCACTGAGTGAGAATGTATTGTAGTCACTGAATCATTAAAACAATGGTTGGATTAAAACAGGTCCTAAGTCTTTACTGGACAGGAAATACAGTGGCAATAATTAATCTTTGAGTTAAAAATGGATATTAAAGCAAGTTGTTATTTTTAAACTTGAAAAGTATTTCGTTGTTTGTATATGTTATTTTAAAGGTGTTCTAAAATAGTTTCTGTAACACTGCCAGACAGTCATTTGAACTACAGTCTAGTAGACAGGAACAACAGTTTGTGACGTACCGTCCTCTTTTTGTCGCTCCAGTCCAGCATCTTGCCCATGATGTCTACGATGCGTGGCAGAGCCTCATCAGCAGCCTGCACGTTGAGGAAACCCAGCCGTGTGCGCCTGGCGATCACATCGATGGCCGTACAGGCATATTCCTTAACAGCATACCTCACCTGGAAGGTGTGTGGGGGGGGTAGATAATCAATTGGATAGATAATAGTCTAGTCTATGGTCATGATGTGTGTGTGCATCAGGAGAACATTAACATGCGGTCTTTTACAGATCTGATGCAGCATCCTGTAGTAGTCTCAACAGAACACATATTGTACCTCACTCTCAATGTAAGGGAATTCAGAGACCAGTCTATTCCCTACGATGGGCCACCTCTTCCCAGTGACCCGCGCCATCTTGGCCACGTCGAATGCTTTCCCCCCGTACGTTGCCGCCAGGTGCTGGGCAACCTGTGGAATGATGGGAAACAGGCCACTATTCAATCAAAACAGCAATCCTTGTTTAAGGTTTTACCAAGACAAAATGACATTGCTCTTGTGTTGTGAGAGGGCATTGTGTGGGTGTCATATAATCAACGAAACAAGGTTTAGGGTGACACTATGATTAAAGCCCAGTTCATGGTTTTGTTTGAATATGCCCCATGAAGACCTAAGGGCAGAAACGTTGTCAGAAATAAATCACCTGGGGACATGAGCAGCAGTGTTAGGCGTTTCCCTTTCTGTTTCCCATGAGTTTGAATATGACTCACAGCGTTTTGCCAAAGACAGTATTGAGAAACGCAGCAGGCAGCTGTTCAAAGGCAACTCCTTATGGATCGATACGATCTTTCAGCAGACAGCTCAAATGTTTTGGATATGCTGAGGTGGGTGATGGGTAGATACAGTTATGTCTATGATTTATCTTGCGTTTGGACCAAACAAGGGGTTATTGCTATTCAGATGGTTGGCTTAGTTCTCACCAAAAGGTCAAATGCTGTCAAAATATGAGCACTGACCTTTTGGAATATTCTAGAAAACACCCTAATGGTGTGGAAGGCTTTCTCTAATGAGAAGTTAACATAGATAGGAAGCAGAGCGCTTTCCTACCTGGTACAAATGACTTCTAAAACCTTGAAAGGGAAGTACACTGGTCTGGACTAGAGCCCTCAAACTCAACTCTGGACCGCAAAGCCAGTTCCACTGCATTGTTCCCCTCTAATCAGGGACTGATTTAGACCTGGGACACCAGGTATGTGCAATTAATTATCAGGTAGAACAGAAAGGCAGCAGGCTCCGGACCTCGTAGGGTAAGAGTTGATTAGCCCTGGTCTAGAGCCTTGGATCAATCTCCCTGTGTACTGCTGTCTTGTAACGCGACATCATCTCAACATTTTCAACCCTCATCCAACCGTTAACCAATGTTAAATGTTCTGATATATGATATACAGTGCCTGTGTAACCATAGTGCAACTGACAATGCCTAAGGGTGAATTATAGATCCAAAATGGCGGCTAAAGACGGAATGTCTATGGGAAGGGTCTGTCCCCACCTCATTCTCCAGGCCGTAGTCCTGCACCAGTCGGATGTACAAGGTGGGGCTCCAGTCTTGGCCCCCCTCCAGCACCAGGCCCACTGTCTTACTGGGCCCGCCCCCCAGCCTGTGGGCTGCAACCGCGGCGTCCAGGGTCTCCTCTGCCATGGAGCGGTACGTTGTCCACTTCCCACCTGGGGTGATGGGATCATCCACATGTTACACACATAGATACGATAGGAGGGCAGCTAGCTTAGCGGTTAGTGCGTTGGGCCAGTAACCGAAAGGTCGCTAGTTCAAACCCCTGAGCCGACAAGGTGAAAACATCTGTCGATGTGCTTTTGAGCAGGGCACTTAACCCTATTTGCTGAGGGTCTCAGGAGGAGATGGGATATGCAAAAAACACATTTCCAATTCACACAAATCCAAACATCCACCAGATGATCATTATTATTAGATACAGGGCCAGACAGAATACAGGACATCCAATTTGAGCAGGAAAAGGTCTATAGGCTAAGAGCAATTGATGGCTACGAACGACCTAGAAACAACTACAGCTGTATAGCACTTCATCAGGATACCACTTGTTTTAGAGTAGGTACTGACCTGCAATGGTGACCAGGCCGCTGTCGCTGACGTTGACTATGTGGTTCCTGCAGATGGACTGGGTGTCTTTAGAGTTGGGGTCAGTGACCAGAGGACGGATCCCACTCCACGCTGCCAGGACGTCTCCTCTCCTCACTGAGGACCACAGGGCGAGGACAGAGTCAGTATTACACACAAGGTTCTATTAAACCAGATAGCCACATCATATCACAGGTCCTAGAACCAGTCAGAGAACACAGGGAATCTCATCTGCATGTGATGACAGAGATCATTACCTGAGGCACAGAGGCATCGGACAGGTGTTACATCTAATAGCAAAACCATATCAAGCTAAACAATCAGAAAATCAAGCCTGTAGTGTCTCCAGTACTTAAAACAATTACTAGCTACTGTGCTGTTCCAAAGTCAACGTTACGTACCCTCTACGGCAGAGGTAGTTTGGGGGTTACATACCCTCTACGGCAGAGGTAGTTTGGGGGTTACATACACTCTACGGCAGAGGTAGTTTGGGGGTTACGTACCCTCTACGGCAGAGGTAGTTTGGGAGTTACATACCCTCTACGGCAGAGGTAGTTTGGGGGTTACATACCCTCTACATCAGGGCTGAGGTTGTTTGGGGGTTACGTACCCTCTACATCAGGGCTGAGGTTGTTTGGGGGTTACGTACCCTCTACATCAGGGCTGAGGTAGTTTGGGGGTTACGTACCCTCTACATCAGGGCTGAGGTAGTTTGGGGGTTACATACCCTCTACGGCAGAGGTAGTTTGGGGGTTACATGCCCTCTACATCAGGGCTGAGGTAGTTTGGGGGTTACGTGCCCTCTACATCAGGGCTGAGGTAGTTTGGGGGTTACGTGCCCTCTACATCAGGGCTGAGGTAGTTTGGGGGTTACGTACCCTCTACATCAGGGCTGAGGTAGTTTGGGGGTTACGTACCCTCTACATCAGGGCTGAGGTAGTTTGGGGGTTACGTACCCTCTACATCAGGGCTGAGGTAGTTTGGGGGTTACGTACCCTCTACATCAGGGCTGAGGTAGTTTGGGGGTTACGTACCCTCTACATCAGGGCTGAGGTAGTTTGGGGGTTACGTACCCTCTACATCAGGGCTGAGGTAGTTTGGGGGTTACGTACCCTCTACATCAGGGCTGAGGTAGTTTGGGGGTTACGTACCCTCTACATCAGGGCTGAGGTAGTTGCGGACTTCGTTCAGGATGAAGTTGATGTCTTCCTCCCTGGGGATGGGGTGGGCGGTGATGTCAGTGGGCGTGTCCGTCGTCCCGGCTATGGTCATCTTCTCCCAGGGCAGGAAGAAGATGACACGGCCGTCGCTGGTTGCCGGGTCCAGGAGACCCATGTTGTCAGGACTACAAGAACAGGGCAGAGGGAGGAGGGGCTATGGAAATGACAACTACATTTAGGAAGACCTGGTTGGTCAGCGCTGCTGAATTGAAATTCCCTCATTAAAAATAAATTACAATTTTCAATTCATGAGTTGAATTTAAATTCATGACCTAAATGTACCTGGTGTGAAGGTGTGACAGTGTGGTGCTGTCCCTGGTGTGAAGGTGTGACAGTGTGGTGCTGTCCCTGGTGTGAAGGTGTGACAGTGTGGTGCTGTCCCTGGTGTGAAGGTGTGACAGTGTGGTGCTGTCCCTGGTGTGAAGGTGTGACAGTGTGGTGCTGTCCCTGGTGTGAAGGTGTGACAGTGTGGTGCTGTCCCTGATGTGAAGGTGTGACAGTGTGGTGCTGTCCCTGGTGTGAAGGTGTGACAGTGTGGTGCTGTCCCTGGTGTGAAGGTGTGACAGTGTGGTGCTGTCCCTGGTGTGAAGGTGTGACAGTGTGGTGCTGTCCCTGATGTGAAGGTGTGACAGTGTGGTGCTGTCCCTGGTGTGAAGGTGTGACAGTGTGGTGCTGTCCCTGGTGTGAAGGTGTGACAGTGTGGTGCTGTCCCTGGTGTGAAGGTGTGACAGTGTGGTGCTGTCCCTGGTGTGAAGGTGTGACAGTGTGGTGCTGTCCCTGGTGTGAAGGTGTGACAGTGTGGTGCTGTCCCTGGTGTGAAGGTGTGACAGTGTGGTGCTGTCCCTGGTATGAAGGTGTGACAGTGTGGTGCTGTCCCTGGTGTGAAGGTGTGACAGTGTGGTGCTGTCCCTGGTGTGAAGGTGTGACAGTGTGGTGATGTCCCTGGTGTGAAGGTGTGACAGTGTGGTGCTGTCCCTGGTGTGAAGGTGTGACAGTGTGGTGCTGTCCCTGGTGTGAAGGTGTGACAGTGTGGTGCTGTCCCTGGTATGAAGGTGTGACAGTGTGGGGCTGTCCCTGGTGTGAAGGTGTGACAGTGTGGGGCTGTCCCTGGTGTGAAGGTGTGACAGTGTGTGGCTGTCCCTGTACTGTACCTGTAATAACCAGGGATAACTATGTGAACCCCAGCACTGGGCTGGCAGATATTAGTGTTTTTCCCGTCGTCCATCTTCCTCAGAGAGTCAGTGAACGGTCCCGTGGCGTTAATGACACATTTGGCTTTGACGTCAAATTCATTTCCTGTGAGAGATCATTACAGTTTCAGTCAAAAACCACTGTCATACTGTGTCTTTGTGTGTGTGTGCGCATACAAGTGTGTGTACCTGTGATAACGTCCCTGCAACGCGCCCCACAGACCTTCTCCTTGCCCGTCCCTGCGTCTGCTTTCTTCAGCAGGTGGACCACCTCTGTGTAGTTAGCGATGGCAGCACCATGTCTGGCTGCTGTCAGGGCGATCGCCAGGTTCATACGAGCATCGTTATGCTGTCCTGTGGGGGGGGGTGAAGGGTGAGAGACGATAGGAGGGGGTCAAAGAGAAATAGAAACAAAGAAGGAAGATTTCTTTAAAGGTGCTCTATGCAGAATTGTTCCGCCATTTCCTGGTTGTGAAATTTTTTAAAGTTAGCCTAATTCCAGTTTGTGTGCCAAAATAAGCAATTATAGTGTAGAGAATCATTGTACCATCTAAACCGCTGTGAAATATATTTTCCATAAACAAAAATATTGTATTTTCAGCTGCTTGAAGCTGGTGTACAAAACCGAAAGTAGAAAGACGCAAAAACTAAACTCAAGAATAGAAGCATAGTAATAGCACACACTGTAACGTTCAAAGAGTGAATGGGTGTGGAGTCAGGCGCAGAGAGCAGAGGTCACGGGGAAAACACGCTTTAATGTCCAACCAAAAAATGTACAATAGGTAACGCCGAACATAGGCGTAAACCACTCCACCTAAGTACACACTGGTATCTAACCGGACAGCGGAAAACCCATATAAATAAAGAACACCTCTCACATAACAGAAACAGGCCCACACAAACACAAGCGGGCTAATCGAACTTAAATAACACCAACCCAAAAACCCCAACAAGGAACAGGTGAAAACAATTAGACAAAACCAAACGAAAAGGGAAAAAGGGATCGGTGGCAGCTAGTAGACCGGTGACGACGACCGCCGAGCGCCACCCGAACAGGAAGGGGAGCCACCTTCGGTGATATTCGTGACACACACAGAACAGATCTACCGCTTCTTAGACTTTATTTCAATGAGAATGACAGATCTATAACTCACATTTCTAAGTGCATTTGGTCAGGTTGCCCAAAAAGTTAAATATTGCATCTTTAAGAACTTGGAACGGAGCCTTGAAGTGCAGTGTGGCTATGGTGTATCTAATGTGTGGGAATCCCTTGCAGGGGCATTTGGTTCATTGTTGCCCTCAAGGCCCGGTCCTAAGCCATGCCTGCTGGTGCTACTCAAATCACTAGTCTGAGTTAGCTTGTGGGATGGGACAGACAGCCAGGGCTGGGCTGGGGTGGGCGGTGCTAGCCTGGGGTGGGCTGACGTGGGCTGGGGTGTGCTTGGCTGGGCTGTGCTTGGCTGGGCTGTGCTTGGCTGGGCTGTGCTTGGCTGGGCTGATGCCTCACATTAGGCAGCAGAAGGTATGACTGAAGACCCTGTCGTTATCTCAAAATATGATACGTCTAACAAACCAGTTCATGGTTGCTTGCTGAAAAAATACAATTACACACTTGTGCAGAATGAATTAGTAAGAATGAGGACTCCTGTCTGTGTGTGTGTGTGTGTGTGCGTGTGTGTGCGTGTGTGTGTTCGACCACACTGGTCTCCTGGGAAATGAGTAACGCTGGTGATGTCCAAGATCCCACCCGGCAGGGTGAAGAACAGGAGGAGACAGAGCAGTCTGGCAGTCAGACCACGGTATTGCTCTCCTCTTCTCTGAGCCGCGGTAGCAGAGAAGGTCAGCTTTTGAAATGTCACGGCCGTGATTGTTTCAGACGGAATAATTGGAGAGAAAAGACCCCCTCAGCCTCCTGGGGGGAGGGGTACAAACCAACCCAACAATGCTGCTTCAACCCAACACAAAACCCCTCCGAATATTCTCTCTGTAGGACAGTCAGCACTCCCAGAGACAATACATACACAAACATTCTGCCTGGAAGAAACGTTAAGCTACAAGTATGTTATGCACATTTCAAATGAGCAACAAACAAAACGCATTAAAATAAACAAAACGCATTAAAATAAACAAAATGCGAGAAAAAAAATATCAACATGCCTCACTCTTCCTTAGAAAGTCAAGTGAGTAAATGTGATGAACTGTTGCTCAGGTATCTGGCCTGGTATATTATCCCCCTCAGAGAAGAGGTTGTCTTTCCACTCTTGGAGAGACCTAGTAGAATCTAAATGGAGACTGATTCAGAAAGCCTTCAGACACAGAGTTGGCTGTTGTTGGTTTGAAAAAGAGAGGCCTGCAGTCAACTAATGGGACATTCTCTGCACAGAGTACACCCAGATAGAGCCGGAACATCTGATTGGTCGTCTCTGTGCCAATCCAGGCCACCCACACACACTACACAGCCTTGGCCCAAGGCACAGAGAGAGCACAAGCTGCTCGCAGACGCATTGGTTCAGGCATCAATGGACATGTGAGATCTGATGGCCACCGGCTGCCTTGTGTCTTGTCTTGTTGTTGACTTGGGTCACATTCAATCACACCCACACTAAGGAACAATTATTTTGTTACTGTTGGGAGAAAGGCAGTATTTTTATGAACATGAGTTTTGTTTAATAACAGTGTTGGCTAATATGAATTCTTAATGTGTGGCAAACCGGCCCTAGACATAGCCCACTTAGCAAACAGAAGAGAAGCATCTTGATAAATGAGAAGGTTATTACCATCCTATCGGAGCATTACTGACTGAAGTGTTGGTATGTCCAGCTACACCTATACATCTCAGTCATTTAGCAGACGCTGTTATCCAGAGAGACTTCCAGTGAGTCTAACACACTTTGGACCAGTTCCCCGGATCCAGACTAAACCTACTCCTGGACTAAAAAGCCCTTTCAATGAAGATAATAATGAGAAATACTCACCATCATAGTAGACGATGGCTCCCACCAGCTTGTCTTTCTTCAGCATGGGGAAGAGTTCCAGAGCCTTGTTCTTACTGAGGACATAACTGCTCTTCAGACACTGGCCTCCAGCTACCAGGTCGTACATCTTTATACCAGCCCAGTAGTATGGCAGCTGCCACCATCTATAAACAGATAGTACAGTACAACATCTTTCCACCAGTCCAGTAGTTCATCTAAGATGGCGCCGAAGAGGATGGCTGACGTTTTACATGCCCGTAACCAATTGTGCTATTTTGTTCGTTTTTTTGCGTTGTTTCTACCTTATTATTTAACTTATTTTGTACATAATGTTGCTGCTACCGTCTCTTATGACCGAAAATATCTTCTGGACATCAGAACTGGGATTACTCACCATGAACTGGAAGAAGCCTTTTCCTTTAACGAGTCTGACGAGAAAGATTTACTGCTCTCCTCGGAACAGGCCCAGATCCTCGTCATTTGCATGAACAAAAGACGGAGGAAAAGATGACGCAGATCGGGCTGCCTTTTGAGAATCCGTAGGTGAGCGAGTAAACTCCCACTGCCATCAATTCTACTTGCTAATATGCAATAATTGGAAAATAAAATTGATGACCTACGATTACGATTATCCTACCAACGGGACATTAAGAACTGTATTATCTTATGTTTCACAGAGTCGTAGCTGAACGACGACACGGATAATATAGAGCTGGAGGGATTTTCAATGCACTGGCAGAACAGAGAAGCTAGGTCTGGTAAGACGAGGGGTGGGGTGTGTGTCTTTTTGTCAATAACAGCTGGTGCGCAATGTCTAATATTAAAGAAGTCTCGAGGTATTGCTCGCCTGAGGTAGAGTACCTTATGATAAGCTGTAGACAACACTATCTATCAAGAGAGTTCTCATCTATATTATTCGTAGCCGTCTATTTACCACCACAGATCGATGCTGGCACTAAGACCGCACTCAACCAACTCTATAAGGCCATAAGCAAACAAGAAAATGCTCACCCAGAAGCGGCGCTCCTAGTGGACGGGGACTTTAATGCAGGCAAACTTAAATCAGTTTTACCAAATTTTTACCAGCATGTCACATGTGCAACCAGAGGGGGAAAAAACAAACTCTAGACCACCTTTACTCCACACACAGAGATACATACAAAGCTCTCTCACCCTCCATTTGGCAAATCTGACCATAATTCTATCCTCCTGATTCCTGCTTACAAGCAAAAACTAAAGAAGGAAGTACCAGTGACTCGCTCAATACGGAAGTGGTCAGATGATGCGGATGCTACGCTACAGGACTGTTTTGCTAGCAGAGACTGGAATATGTTCCAGGATTCATCCAATGGCAATGAGGAGTGCACCACCTCAGTCATCAGCTTCATCAATAAGTGCATCGACGACGACGTCCCCACAGTGACCGTACGTACATATCCCAACCAGAAGCCATGGATTACAGGCAACATCCGCATCGAGCTAAAGGCTAGAGCCTCCACTTTCAAGGAGCGGCACACTAATCCGGATGCCTATAAGAAATCCCGCTATGCCCTCAGACGAACCATCAAACAAGCAAAGCGTCAATACCGGATTAAGATTGAATCCTATTATACCGGCTCTGACGCTTGCCGAATGTAGCAAGGCTTGAAAACTATTACTGACTACAAAGGGAAACCCAGACACAAGCTGCCCAGTGATGCAAGCCTACCAGATGAGCTAAATGCCTTTTATGCTCGCTTCGAGGCAAGCAACACTGAAGCATGCAAGAGAGCACCAGCTGATCTGGATGACTGTGTGATAACGCTCTCGGTAGCCAATGTGAGGAAGAACTTTAAACAGGTCAACATTCACAAAGACGCGGGGACAGATGGATTACCCGGACTTGTACTCAAAGCATGCGTGGACCAACTGGCATGTGTCTTCACTGACATTTTCAACATCTCCCTGACTGAGTCTGTAATACCTACATGTTTCAAGCAGACCACCATAGTCCCTGTGCCAAAGGAAGTGAAGGTAACCTGCCTAAATAATTACCGTCCCGTAGCACCCACGTTGGAAGCCATGAAGTGCTTTGAAAGGTTGGTCATGGCTCACATCAACAGCATCCTCCCGGATACCCTAGACCCACTCCAATTTGCATACCACCCCAACAGATGACGCAATCTCAATCGCACTCCACACTGCCCTTTCCCACCTGGACAAAAGGAACACATATGTGAGAATGCTGTTCATTGACTACAGCTCAGCGTTCAACACCATAGTGCCCACGGAGCTCACCACTAAGTTAAGGACCCTGGGACTAAACACCTCCCTCTGCAACTGGATCCTGGACTTCCTGACTACAGGAAAAGGCGGGCCGAACAGGCCCCCATTAACATCAACGGGGCTGTAGTGGAGCGGGTCGAAAGTTTCAAGTTCCTTGGTGTCCACATCACCAACGATTTATCATGGTCCATGAGGGCACGGCAAAACCTTTTCCCCCTCAGGAGACTGAAAAGATTTGGCATGGGTCACCAGATCCTCAAAACGTTCTACAGCTGCACCATCGAGAGCATCCTGACTGGTTGCATCACCGCCTGGTGTGGCAGCTGCTCCACATCTGACCGTAAGTCGCTGCAGAGGGTGGTGCGTTCGCCCCGGTACATCACTGTGGCCAAACTTCCTGCAATCCAGGAACTCTATAATAGGCGGTGTCAGAGGAAAGCCCATAAAACAGTCAGAGACTCCAGTCACCCAAGTCGAAGACTGTTTTCTCTGCTACCGCACGGCAAGCGGTACCAGAGCGCCAAGTCTAGGATCAAAAGGCTCCTTAACAGCTTCTACCCCCAAGCCGTAAGACTGCTGAACAATTAATCAAATGGCCACCGGACTATTTACATTGACCCCCCCCCCCCTCCATTTGTTTTGCACACTGCTGCTACTCGCTGTTTATTATCTATGCATAGTCACTTCACCCCTACCTACATGTACAAATTACTTCTGTACCCGCGCACACTGACTCGGTATCGGTACCCCCAGTATATAGCCTCGTTATTGTTAATTTATTGTGTTACTTTTTATTATTTTTTACTCTTGTTTATTTTTTTTAATTTTTTTTAACTCTTCTTGAACTGCACTGTTGGTTTGTAAGTAAGCTTGTAAGTAAGCATTACACAGTAAGGTCTACACTTGTTGTATTCAGGGCATGTGACAAATAAAGTTTGATTTGATTTAGGACGGCAGCTGCCACCATCTATAAACAGACAGTACAGTACAACATCTTTATACCAGCCCAGTAGACAGAGTACATTCAGCCATTACATTTATATGTTGGTCATTTAGCAGATGCTCTTATCCAGAGTGACTTACAGTCAGTGACCATTCGAGGTGACCATTCGAGGGTAACCATTCGAGGGTAACCATTCGAGGGTAACCATTCGAGGGTAACCATTCGAGGGTAACCATTCGAGGGTAACCATTCGAGGGTAACCATTCGAGGTGACCATTCGAGGTGACCATTCGAGGTGACCATCCGAGGGTAACCATTCGAGGGTAACCATTCGAGGTGACCATTCGAGGTGACCATTCGAGGGTAACCATTCGAGGTAACCATTCGAGGTGACCATTCGAGGTGACCATCCGAGGGTAACCATTCGAGGGTAACCATTCGAGGGTAACCATTCGAGGGTAACCATTCGAGGGTAACCACTAGAGGTAACATGTAAATACACCTGGTATAACTAGCTGTCTGTTATACAGAATGGCCATCTGGCTTGTATACGATTGAAAATTTTAAAATGTGTATACATGTTTTAAACAACCACCACACACTCAGAACATTTTCAGTTGACAGGGTATAACGCTCATTCTACTAACTGTGTGGACTCGTGTCTTACTTGTAAACAGGGAGCATGATGGGTAGTGGGGCAGACAGATGAGGGGCGATGTTTAGCAGGTTGGAGCGCTCGTGGAGAGCCTCTTTCACCATCATGTACTGAGAACAGGGGAAAGAGGGGTTCAGAGGTCAGTAAAATGGGTGGATAACATCTAACACATAACACAGTACTTGTTGGTAGAAGAGTAGGAGTATGCCCGTAGCATTCACACAATAGCAGACCAAGGAAGGATTATGGGAAACACCTAGTGCCCTACAACCCTCTGAATCTTCCAACCTCTCAAACTCTTTTCAATGATAAAATGTCCACAACGGGGGAAAACAAAGCAATGTGATCACACAGGGAACCAACTGTCAGGCAGCATCGGAAAAACGAGCCGTTTACCTGTTCGTAATCTAACTTCATGATGGCCTTTTGGAGGTATCGTACTCCCCCGTGGATGAGCTTGGTGCTCCGGCTGCTGGTCCCCGATGAGAAATCATTCCTCTCCACCAGGGCAGTCTTGAGGTCTAGGAGAGCAGAGACAAATCAAGACAAGACCAGGATTTAGACAGTCTGAAATATCACCCTATTCCCTATGTGGCGCACTACTTTAAACCAGGGCTCATAGGGTTCTGGTCAAAAGTAGTGCACTATATAGGGAATAGGGTTGCCATTTCGGATGCACCCTCAGAGTCAGAGTTATTCAGGAGGCATTTGGTAGGTTAGGACTTCCATGTGCTTCTCCTGTCGTGTAATATGCATGAAGGGAAAATGGCAAGGCATGCATATTGCATTGAGGGCCTCATAATATTGAGAGAAGAATAGCCTCGACTCTCCTGCACATTGACTGAACTGAAATGTAATTGACCCCAAACAAAAAGGTTTTCCAAAATGGTGCAGTTCATGGGGACTCACTGCGTGTGACAGCGTCTAAGGCACATCCGGAGCCCGTGGCCCCTCCCCCTACGACAAGGACGTCAAACTCCTCAGTGTCTTGCAGGGTGGAGAGCTGAGCCTGTCTGGTTGGGAGCTCATCTTTAAAGGGCTGCTTTAACTCCCCCTCCGCCGCTACGTACGCCAGCCGTGCCTGGACAACATGCAGTACAGGCAGGGTTACATCTGGTTTTGTGAAAGCATAGTCTTTTGTGACAGACTGTGAAAATAATCAAGATTTGTCTCTGGGTTCAGAGATTAGTGAAAGCATAAAGCAATGTCTTAAAGCCTGGATAATCTCCTCTGGGATAGATGTGTCTACATTGTCACAGCAACATTGTCACGACCATAGATATCGATGGTCACAACAACATCAGGTACCCATATCGGTAAGGGTTGTACCCACAATCATATTCATACAGAACGACCCCTGCTTGCAGTACTTCGATAATAACAAAGATTCCTGGTGTCTGATTTGCAAAAGCACAAAAGAACTCAGGGAAAAAAAGAACAAAGTCAAATCAAGTCTGTTCTGAACTCAAGGATCATGGGGACAAGCAAGTCAAGGATGGCTGTCGTAATGAAACATTTTATTCATTTTTCTATTTAGCATTTTATTCTCTAAATGATTACATCGAGCTGCTGCGATGCCACTTGGTCCATTTGACTTGCAAATCTGTGAATGAAACCCGGGCATTTGTAATTTAGGGCCGTAACAGCAAACAAGATCAAATAATTAGTGTCTATTTCCATGGACGTGCATATTTAAAACACCCACAGACAATTAAGTGGCAGTCTGCCCTGCAATCACGTTGAGTACATGGAGTCAGTGAGACAGTGGATGTCATGCAAATGTCCAATCGCCCACCGACAGAAAACAGAAAAACGTTCAAGCTGAAAGAGAGAAAGAGATTGTGCCCTTGTCACAGAGGAGACCAAACAGACATATTTATCCAATTAGCAGTAGATTCTCCAGGGTTAGTTAGTGTTGGCCTCTGTCGTCCGCATGCCTGATTGCAGATTATTATAATTTTTTCGGAGGTGTTTCACTTTTGCTTACCCATTTATTCTTGTTTGGGAGGAAGGTGAGGGGGACAAGATATTATACCAGGATACAGAAATAAAAGTTCACATTAGGACAAAGGGTCACACAAAGGGTCAGATGCTTTAGACAAGTGACCTGGTATGTCACTAGTAATAACAGACCATTGAAATAGAAGATATACTGTAAGACGTATTTATATCTGTGGCGCTGACTAGGTTCAAAGGTCAAGAGATGCACCTGTTTCTCTCTTTCTAACGTTACCCACGCGACTCCTTGGCTATTTCAATCCCTGGTCTACAGTGATGCAGTGGTCACCTGGTCTCAGCTCAGTTTGTGCTGTCAATATAGTCATTATCATGTCAAACATGTTCGGCACAAACAGATCTGGGACCAGTCTAATGCTTTTTCACACAGCATATTAATAATATCAAGTGATGCATCGCCATGGAAACATCATGGAGGTGTATTTTTTCCAGTTCCCTGGAGTTTCAGACGCTATGTTATATGATCCACATAAGCTTCATCAGATTTGAATAAATGAAAAATAATGAGATAAAAATCAGGACTCCCAATACTCCTCAGCGTTCTTTAGTTTGTTTGTCACCAAAATAGTGTTGATTATTGCACTGTACTAAACAAACATCATAAGTCATGTTCCCTTCTTTTATTAACGCAAATGAAACAAGGCATAAGAACTACTCACGTCACATAGCTAAAGTCCATCTTAACACTTCATAAGGCAGTTTATGGCAAGTTGCGACAGAAAGTAAGCTATTTTATGATCAGGGTTTGTCCCATTGACTGTCTTCATATTCAGGTCAACTTCACTCTACACAGCAGTCCCATTGACTGTCTTTCTATTCAGGTCAACTTCACTCTACACGGCAGTCCCATTGACTGTCTTCATATTCAGGTCAACTTCACTCTACACAGCAGTCCCATTGACTGTCTTTCTATTCAGGTCAACTTCACTCTACACAGCAGTCCCATTGACTGTCTTTCTATTCAGGTCAACTTCACTCTACACGGCAGTCCCATTGACTGTCTTTCTATTCAGGTCAACTTCACTCTACACGGCAGTCCCATTGACTGTCTTTCTATTCAGGTCAACTTCACTCTACACGGCAGTCCCATTGACTGTCTTTCTATTCAGGTCAACTTCACTCTACACAGCAGTCCCATTGACTGTCTTCACATTCAGGTCAACTTCACCCTACACAGCAGTCCCATTGGCTGTCTTTCTATTCAGGTCAACTTCACTCTACACGGCAGTCCCATTGACTGTCTTTCTATTCAGGTCAACTTCACTCTACACAGCAGTCCCATTGACTGTCTTTCTATTCAGGTCAACTTCACTCTACACGGCAGTCCCATTGACTGTCTTTCTATTCAGGTCAACTTCACTCTACAAGGCAGTCCCATTGACTGTCTTCATATTCAGGTCAACTTCACTCTACACAGCAGTCCCATTGACTGTCTTTCTATTCAGGTCAATTTCACTCTACACAGCAGTCCCATTGACTGTCTTCACATTCAGGTCAACTTCACTCTACACAGCAGTCCCATTGACTGTCTTTCTATTCAGGTCAACTTCACTCTACACAGCAGTCCCATTGACTTTCTTCATATTCAGGTCAACTTCACTCTACACAGCAGTCCCATTGACTGTCTTCACATTCAGGTCAACTTCACTCTACACAGCAGTCCCATTGACTGTCTTTCTATTCAGGTCAACTTCACTCTACACAGCAGTCCCATTGACTTTCTTCATATTCAGGTCAACTTCACTCTACACAGCAGTCCCATTGACTGTCTTTCTATTCAGGTCAACTTCACTCTACACAGCAGTCCCATTGACTGTCTTTCTATTCAGGTCAACTTCACTCTACACAGCAGTCCCATTGACTTTCTTCATATTCAGGTCAACTTCACTCTACATAGCAGTCCCATTGACTGTCTTCGTATTCAGGTCAACTTCACTCTACACAGCAGTCCCACCTGAGCAGCATAGTGTTGAATAAAAGTGGAACACATTCCTCAGTCTAGATAAGACATGCCCAGATGCAGGTTGACGTTTATTGTCATGAATCTTGTCCTGGAGGCAGAACTGAGCCATTTCCACTAGATAGGCCAGCTGGAAAGTCAAAATTGGATATATCGTAAAAATGCATGAAAATAAAAATGTGCTTTTTGGTCTTAATTTAAGGTTAGGGTTAGGCATTAGCAGTGTGGTTAAGGCTATGGTTAAGGTGTGTGCCAGCTAGTGACCACTCTGCAGAGCTGCCTCCAGTACATTAGTCATCCCAATAAATGCCAACCCGCTGCCCAGGTGGGCGTTCCCTATAGACTCCCAGGAGCCTGCCCTGCCATTGTCAGATGCTGTCCCAGCATTCCCAGGTAAACTCCCAGGAGCCTGCCCTGCCATTGGCAGATACTCTCTCAGCATTCCCTAGTAGACTCCCAGGAGCCTGCCCTGCCATTGGCAGATACTCTCCCAGCATTCCCTAGTAGACTCCCAGGAGCCTGCCCTGCCATTGGCAGATGCTCTCCCAGCATTCCCTAGTAGACTCCCAGGAGCCTGCCCTGCCATTGTCAGATGCTGTCCCAGCATTCCCAGGTAAACTCCCAGGAGCCTGCCCTGCCATTGGCAGATACTCTCTCAGCATTCCCTAGTAGACTCCCAGGAGCCTGCCCTGCCATTGGCAGATACTCTCCCAGCATTCCCTAGTAGACTCCCAGGAGCCTGCCCTGCCATTGGCAGATGCTCTCCCAGCATTCCCTAGTAGACTCCCAGGAGCCTGCCCTGCCATTGGCAGATGCTCTCAC
>NW_026600232.1:442086-469586 GCF_029448725.1 Salvelinus fontinalis
GTATATATGATTAGATGTATTATTATTATTACCACTGAAATGAAATGGATTTCATTATCCTCATTGCATTGTACTGTATTCACTGAAATGAAATGGATTTCATTATCTTCATTGCATTGTACTGTATTCACTGAAATGAAATGGATTTCATTATCCTCATTGCATTGTACTGTATTCACTGAAATGAAATGGATTTCATTATCCTCATTGCATTGTACTGTATTCACTGAAATGAAATGGATTTCATTATCCTCATTGCATTGTACTGTATTCACTGAAATGAAATGGATTTCATTATCCTCATTGCATTGTACTGTATTCACTGAAATGAAATGGATTTCATTATCCTCATTGCATTGTACTGTATTCACTGAAATGCTGGACAACTATACTGCTTTGGCAATACCTACAAATTATACAGTATTTCATGCCAATAAAGAAATCTGAATTTGAATTTGACAGAGAGAGATGGAGAGAGAGAGAGAAAGAAAGGGAGAGAGAGAAAGCAGAGTTGCGTGTGTGTGTGTGAGTGTGAGTGTGAGTGTGAGTGTGAGTGTGAGTGTGAGTGTGAGTGTGTGTGTGTGTGTGTGTGTGTGTGTGTGTGTGTGTGTGTGTGTGTGTGTGTGTGTGTGTGTGTGTGTGTGTGTGTGTGTGTGTTTGCTCTCTCCTGGTCTGTATGTAAGTGAAGGTGCATTCCAGAAATACCTCCCAGTCAATCTCTCGTTTTTTCTCTCTCTTTTAGCCACTCCACCTGTTTCCCCTTTTCAATATTTCTCTCACAGCCTCTCTCTTTCAGTCATACCCTGTCACCCCCTCCTCCCGTCTCTTTCAGTCATACCCTGTCACCCCCTCCTCCCGTCTCTTTCAGTCATACCCTGTCACCCCCTCCTCCCCTCTCTTTCAGTCGTACACTGTCACCTCCTCCTCCCCTCTCTTTCAGTCGTACACTGTCACCTCCTCCTCCCCTCTCTTTCAGTCGTACACTGTCACCTCCTCCTCCCCTCTCTTTCAGTCGTACACTGTCACCTCCTCCTCCCCTCTCTTTCAGTCGTACACTGTCACCTCCTCCTCCCCTCTCTTTCAGTCGTACGCTGTCACCCCTCCTCCCCTCTCTTTCAGTCGTACACTGTCACCTCCTCATCCCCTCTCTTTCAGTCGTACACTGTCACCCCCTCCTCCCCTCTCTTTCAGTCGTACACTGTCACCCCCTCCTCCCGTCTCTTTCAGTCATACCCTGTCTCCCCCCTCCTCCCCTCTCTTTCAGTCGTACACTGTCACCCCCTCCTCCCGTCTCTTTCAGTCGTACACTGTCCCCCTCCTCCCCTCTCTTTCAGTCGTACACTGTCACCCCCTCCTCCCGTCTCTTTCAGTCGTACACTGTCACCCCCTCCTCCCCTCTCTTTCAGTCGTACACTGTCACCCCCTCCTCCCCTCTCTTTCAGTCATACACTGTCACCCCCTCCTCCCCTCTCTTTCAGTCGTACACTGTCACCTCCTCCTCCCCTCTCTTTCAGTCGTACACTGTCACCTCCTCCTCCCCTCTCTTTCAGTCGTACACTGTCACCTCCTCCTCCCCTCTCTTTCAGTCGTACACTGTCACCCCTCCTCCCCTCTCTTTCAGTCGTACTCTGTCACCCCCCTCCTCCCCTCTCTTTCAGTCATACCCTGTTCCCCCCTCCTCCCCTCTCTTTCAGTCATACCCTGTTCCCCCCTCCTCCCCTCTCTTTCAGTCATACCCTGTTCCCCCCTCCTCCCCTCTCTTTCAGTCATACCCTGTTCCCCCCTCCTCCCCTCTCTTTCAGTCGTACTCTGTCACCTCCCTCCTCCCCTCTCTTTCAGTCATACACTGTCACCCCCTCCTCCCCTCTCTTTCAGTCATACCCTGTCACCCCTCCTCCCCTCTCTTTCAGTCATACCCTGTCACCCCTCCTCCCCTCTCTTTCAGTCATACCCTGTCACCCCTCCTCCCCTCTCTTTCAGTCATACCCTGTTCCCCCCTCCTCCCCTCTCTTTCAGTCATACCCTGTTCCCCCCTCCTCCCCTCTCTTTCAGTCATACCCTGTTCCCCCCTCCTCCCCTCTCTTTCAGTCATACCCTGTTCCCCCCTCCTCCCCTCTCTTTCAGTCATACCCTGTTCCCCCCTCCTCCCCTCTCTTTCAGTCATACCCTGTTCCCCCCTCCTCCCCTCTCTTTCAGTCATACCCTGTTCCCCCCTCCTCCCCTCTCTTTCAGTCGTACACTGTCACCCCCTCCTCCCCTCTCTTTCAGTCATACCCTGTTCCCCCCTCCTTCCCTCTCTTTCAGTCGTACACTGTCACCTCCTCCTCCCCTCTCTTTCAGTCATACCCTGTTCCCCCCTCCTCCCCTCTCTTTCAGTCATACCCTGTTCCCCCCTCCTCCCCTCTCTTTCAGTCATACCCTGTTCCCCCTCCTCCCCTCTCTTTCAGTCGTACTCTGTCACCCCCCTCCTCCCCTCTCTTTCAGTCATACCCTGTTCCCCCCTCCCCCCCTCTCTTTCAGTCATACCCTGTTCCCCCCTCCTCCCCTCTCTTTCAGTCATACCCTGTTCCCCCCTCCCCCCCTCTCTTTCAGTCATACCCTGTTCCCCCCTCCTCCCCTCTCTTTCAGTCGTACACTGTCACCTCCTCCTCCCCTCTCTTTCAGTCATACCCTGTCACCCCTCCTCCCCTCTCTTTCAGTCATACCCTGTCACCCCTCCTCCCCTCTCTTTCAGTCATACCCTGTCACCCCTCCTCCCCTCTCTTTCAGTCATACCCTGTTCCCCCCTCCTCCCCTCTCTTTCAGTCATACCCTGTTCCCCCCTCCTCCCCTCTCTTTCAGTCATACCCTGTTCCCCCCTCCTCCCCTCTCTTTCAGTCATACTCTGTCACCCCCCTCCTCCCCTCTCTTTCAGTCATACCCTGTTCCCCCCTCCCCCCCTCTCTTTCAGTCATACCCTGTTCCCCCCTCCTCCCCTCTCTTTCAGTCATACCCTGTTCCCCCCTCCCCCCCTCTCTTTCAGTCATACCCTGTTCCCCCCTCCTCCCCTCTCTTTCAGTCATACCCTGTTCCCCCCTCCCCCCCTCTCTTTCAGTCATACCCTGTTCCCCCCTCCTCCCCTCTCTTTCAGTCATACCCTGTTCCCCCCTCCCCCCCTCTCTTTCAGTCATACCCTGTTCCCCCCTCCCCCCCTCTCTTTCAGTCATACCCTGTTCCCCCCTCCTCCCCTCTCTTTCAGTCATACCCTGTTCCCCCCTCCCCCCTCTCTTTCAGTCATACCCTGTTCCCCCCTCCCCCCCTCTCTTTCAGTCATACCCTGTTCCCCCCTCCTCCCCTCTCTTTCAGTCATACCCTGTTCCCCCCTCCTCCCCTCTCTTTCAGTCATACCCTGTTCCCCCCTCCTCCCCTCTCTTTCAGTCATACCCTGTTCCCCCCTCCCCCCTTTCTCCAGTCATACCCTGTTCCCCCCTCCCCCCTTTCTCCAGTCATACCCTGTTCCCCCCTCCCCCCTTTCTCCAGTCGTACCCTGTTACCCGCTCTCTTCCATCCTTTTTTTTACATGCTCTAAACACACTTGTTCTAACATGGAACTATCAACACACACATCCACTGACACAAGCCTTTACGGTCTGTACAGTATGTGGTGTGTATCAATGTGTGTATGTATTCTCTCCCCATGACGCATTTCATGTACTGTGCATCTCTATATTCTTAATAGTATAGTCACATTTCTGCGAATAACCACATTTCTGTCATTTTACCACGAAAAACCAACAAGACATTTCTATTTACCTCTGAGTCGAGCAAATATTCTCACAGGAAAGAGTTGTGGGCTCAACTCTAAACTACGTTTGGGGAGATTTGTTCTACTCTGTTGCAGGAATATTTTCCTACATCTCCTTGCAGAAAAATTAGACTTTCCCTTATGCTTTTACTCAATTCCTGAAAAGTACTTTCAGTTTCTGTCAAAGTTGTCTTTCTATGGTCATCTGTTTAGGAACAAATAACCGTACAGCAGACGAGACAAAAAAACAGAACTTCTATAACAGGCATCTCTTTCCTCTAGGTTCTTCGAGTAAAACTCTATCCAGGGTCTGGGGAGCTATGAACAACATATGGACAAGGTCCTGGGGGCTACAGTTACAAGTGTGTGTGTGTGTGTGTGTGTGTGTGTGTGTGTGTGTGTGTGTGTGTGTGTGTGTGTGTGTGTGTGTGTGTGTGTGTGTGTGTGTGTGTGTGTGTGTGTGTGTGTGTGTGTGTGTGTGTGTGTGTGTGTGTGTGTGTGTGTGTGTGTGTGTGTAAGGGGGTCCAGCAGGAAGGTGTTTTTCTCTTCATAAGGCAGTGATTTGTTTTAACAACGGAAAACCTGTGGAAATGTAACCGCATCAATTTGTTAACAAGGTTAACCTCTTTCGTTCTCTTTCTTTTCGTCTCACTCATGAAAGGGTGTAGTGAACGATGGAGGAAAGAAGAGAGGAGAAGGATATGGGGATTTTCTTGGCACCCTGGGCTATGTATTCTGGCAGAAAGGTTGAGAGAGACACACACATTAAGGCTCATACACACAAACCGTATAGGAACCTATAGGACACGTTGTATTTATGTTGGGAATGGATCAGAGGAGGAGACAAGGGATGGATTGATGTTGGGGAGAGAGAAGAGAGAGGGATTGAAGAGAGGATGAGAGGGGGAGAAGAGGAGAAGAGGAGTGAAGGAGTGGAAGAGGCTTCCAACCCCTGAGGGTGACCTCTCCAAACATTCAGAGAAACTTGGAGGAGGAAAATAGAAAAGAAAAATAAAGAAAAAAGTTTTTTTTTTCATTATGATGAATTGAAAGAGAGAGAAACAGACAGAGAGAGAAAGTGAGACAGAGAGAGAGAGAGAGAGAGAGACAGAGAGAGAGAGAGAGAGAGAGAGAGAGAGAGAGATGGGATAGAGAGAGAGAGAGAGAGAGAGAGAGAGAGAGAGAGAGAGAGAGAGAGAGAGAGAGAGAGAGAGAGAGAGAGAGAGAGAGAGAGAGAGAGAGAGGTGGGATAGAGAGAGATGGGAGGAGAGGGACCCTCATTAGAAATTCCCACTGAACCGAGCCACCCTCACGATCAAAGACAGTGTTGTGAATGTGTGTCAGAGTGTAGGAGGAGGAACGGGGGCATGTGCTACCTTTACTGGGGACACACCTGAGGATGAGGGGAGGAGAGGGAGGAGAGGGGGAGAGGGATGGGAGGAGAGGGGGAGGGAAGGAGGGGGAGAAGAGAATTAGGGGAGAAGAGTGGGAGGGGAGGGGGAGGAGAGGGGAGGGAAGGAGGGGGAGAGGGAGGGTTAGAGGATGAGGGAGAAGGAGTGTGTGAAGTGTGTGAGGGGAGGAAGGGGAAGGAATGGGGAGTGATGAGAAATTGTTTGGAAATCTGATGCATTAATGCTTTCCTCAAATATACCCACATACAGTATAGCATGCATACTGTAAACACACATACACATACGTACACACAAGTACACACAAACACCGCAATAAATGTGTTTTGAATGTAGCTTTAGGACAGGTAACCAAGTACCTGCACTGGTCATTAACCAACAAGGTTAAGGCTAAACCTGATTCTGGTCAGCCAAAGTTAGACTGTTAGTCAGGTGGAGAGCAACATGGAAAGACAAGTAGAATCTGTGATTCAAATTGACTACAGGAAGGCTGGTAGAGAGATCTGCTGTATTTATAGATGAACAAGTCAATATTTGAGCATGGAAAGAGTGCTGTATCTAGGTTTGAATAGGAGGGAGGGAGGGAGGGAGGGAGGGAGGGAGGGAGGGAGGGAGGGAGGGAGGAAATGAAGTCATTAAACACTGAGTTCATTTCAATGGAAACATCTGCATTGAATAGACTGAATCACTATTAAAACCCTCTTCATCCAACCAGAGGCGTCAGGCCCATGAAGGGCCACAAGAGCACGTCCCCACTCAGATTTTTCCTGTCAAAAATAAAGAAGAAATAAACATTTAATTAACATTTTTGTTTTTGTTGTTTCTCTGTAATACTACTAGCCACCTAGCAAATGTTAAGAAGTTAGCTTTAGTTAGCCCAGATAGGTTCCCTAAAATCTCCCAACCTCATAACTAGCTGACAAGAACCTGTCGCTCATGTAAGAGTAGCTACACTCTTAGAGAAAAGGGTGCTATTTATAACCTAAAAGGGTTCTTTGGCTGTCCCCATAGGAGAACCCTTTGAATAACCCTTTTTGTTTACAGGTAGAACCCTTTTCCCTTTTCCCTTTTTCCACAGAGGGTTCTTCATGGAACCAAAAAGGGTTCTCTTATGGGGACAGCCGAAGAACCCTTTCGAACCCTTTGTCTAAGAGTTGCTTGTTGAACGACCTTAGCTGGCATGCCTGCTGGCAAGGTTGGGAGACTTTCGAAAAGCAAGCAATAACTAAATGTATTGAATAAGACTCACATTCTTTTCTTATTTTAGCAGAGCTGCAGAGAAGCATATTTAGTTGCTTTAAATAAAAACCACCAATCAGGAGAATACAGACAGCTATGCAGGTATGCTTAGATATGCAGAAAAGTAAACATATATTTTTTACATAGAATTAAGAATAATTATTATGGATCTAGATTCCAGGGAAAAAAAATTCAATCCAATTTATGGACGGGGGACATAGCCCGCCTCCAGACCCCCCCCCCCCTGCCATCCTCACGTACTTTATGCCCCCTCTGATTTTTGGGGTGTATGACGCCCCTGTATCTAACGGGCGGGTGTGTGGTTTGGAGGGGTGTGGGACATTGTTTTACAGATAACTTTGTAGTTTTACGTTTAAGGATGGGATGGGAGATAAGTACTGGATGAGAGTCCAATCCAGGCCAATCTAGTCCAGATAACGATGATGATGATGATGATGTGTTTGGGAAAGGCCATATAAAATCATGGCAACGGCATCCGCCTCCATGGTAACAAGGAAAAATGCTGCTGTTAAACTTCCTGTTTTTCCCCTGGCTGAGAGGCTGTGTCCCTCGTCACACACACGCACGCACGCACGCACAAACACACACACACACACACACACACACACACACACACACACACACACACACACACACACACACACACACACACACACACACACACACACACACTCTCACTGTAGGAATCAACATAGGGCACATACAGGTCACACACAGTAAAGTACACACAGACTTGTTCAGTACACATAATGAATAGATGTTCCGTGACAACCTTTAATATAATGCTGCTCCGATCTGTCCATCATTTCTTCTTCTCTGTCACCATTCTCTCATAATTCTCTCATCCTCCTCTTATCCTTCTCTCATCCCTTTGTCCTCTCATCCTTCCCCTCCTCTCTGTCCTGTCCTTGTACTGTATGCTGTGGTGTGGTACACACATGCATGAACACACACACGTAACGCTATAGCTAGTGTCATTGTGTTGTTTGTAAATTAAGCTGCCCGGTGTTCACTTCCTGGAAAACAAAAACAGTACAGTCTCCCTCTCTCTCACCCTCCTCCTCACCTATCCTCCCTGTTTCACCCCGCTCAACCTCCTCTCTCACCCTCCTCCTCACCTATCCTCCCTGTTTCACCCCGCTCAACCTCCTCTCTCACCCTCCTCCTCACCTATCCTCCCTGTTTCACCCCGCTCAACCTCCTCTCTCATCCTCCTCCTCACCTATCCTCCCTGTTTAACCCCGCTCAACCTCCTCTCTCACCCTCCTCCTCACCTATCCTCCCTGTTTCACCCCGCTCAACCTCCTCGCTCACCCTCCTCCTCACCTATCCTCCATGTTTCACCCCGCTCAACCTCTCTCACCCTCCTCCTCACTTATCCTCCATGTTTCACCCCGCTCAACCTCCTCTCTCACCCTCCTCCTCACCTATCCTCCATGTTTCACCCATCTCAACCTCTCTCACCCTCCTCCTCACTTATCCTCCCTGTTTCACCCCGCTCAACCTCCTCTCTCACCCTCCTCCTCACCTATCCTCCCTGTTTCACCCCGCTCAACCTCCTCTCTCACCCTCCTCCTCACATATCCTCCCTGTTTCACCCCGCTCAACCTCCTCTCTCACCCTCCTCCTCACCTATCCTCCCTGTTTCACCCCGTTCAACCTCCTCTCTCACCCTCCTCCTCACCTATCCTCCCCGTTTCACCCCGCTCAACCTCCTCTCTCACCCTCCTCCTCACCTATTTCACCCCGCTCAACCTCCTCTCTCACCCTCCTCCTCACCTATCCTCCCCGTTTCACCCCGCTCAACCTCCTCTCTCACCCTCCTCCTCACCTATCCTCCCTGTTTCACCCCGCTCAACCTCCTCTCTCACCCTCCTCCTCACCTATCCTCCCTGTTTCACCCCGCTCAACCTCCTCTCTCACCCTCCTCCTCACCTATCCTCCCTGTTTCACCCCGCTCAACCTCCTCTCTCACCCTCCTCCTCACCTATCCTCCCTGTTTCACCCCGCTCAACCTCCTCTCTCACCCTCCTCCTCACCTATCCTCCCTGTTTCACCCCGCTCAACCTCCTCTCTCACCCTCCTCCTCACCTATCCTCCCTGTTTCACCCCGCTCAACCTCCTCTCTCACCCTCCTCCTCACCTATCCTCCCCGTTTCACCCCGCTCAACCTCCTCTCTCACCCTCCTCCTCACCTATCCTCCTTGTTTCAACGCGCTCAACCTCCTCTCTCACCCTCCTCCTCACCTATCCTCCCTGTTTCACCCGTTTCACCCCGCTCAACCACCTCTCTCACCCTCCTCCTCACCTATCCTCCCTGTATCACCCCGCTCAACCTCCTCTCTCACCCTCCTCCTCACCTATCCTCCCTGTTTCACCCCGCTCAACCTCCTCTCTCACCCTCCTCCTCACTTATCCTCCCTGTTTCACCCCGCTCAACCTCCTCTATCACCCTCCTCCTCACCTATCCTCCCTGTTTCACCCCGCTCAACCTCCTCTCTCACCCTCCTCCTCACCTATCCTCCCTGTTTCACCCCGCTCAACCTCCTCTCTCACCCTCCTCCTCACCTATCCTCCCTGTTTCACCCCGCTCAATCTCCTCTCTCACCCTCCTCCTCACCTATCCTCCCTGTTTAACCCCGCTCAACCTCCTCTCTCACCCTCCTCCTCACCTATCCTCCCTGTTTCACCCCGCTCAACCTCCTCGCTCACCCTCCTCCTCACCTATCCTCCATGTTTCACCCCGCTCAACCTCTCTCACCCTCCTCCTCACTTATCCTCCATGTTTCACCCCGCTCAACCTCCTCTCTCACCCTCCTCCTCACCTATCCTCCATGTTTCACCCCGCTCAACCTCTCTCACCCTCCTCCTCACTTATCCTCCCTGTTTCACCCCGCTCAACCTCCTCTCTCACCCTCCTCCTCACCTATCCTCCCTGTTTCACCCCGCTCAACCTCCTCTCTCACCCTCCTCCTCACCTATCCTCCCTGTTTCACCCCGCTCAACCTCCTCTCTCACCCTCCTCCTCACCTATCCTCCCTGTTTCACCCCGTTCAACCTCCTCTCTCACCCTCCTCCTCACCTATCCTCCCCGTTTCACCCCGCTCAACCTCCTCTCTCACCCTCCTCCTCACCTATTTCACCCCGCTCAACCTCCTCTCTCACCCTCCTCCTCACCTATCCTCCCCGTTTCACCCCGCTCAACCTCCTCTCTCACCCTCCTCCTCACCTATCCTCCCTGTTTCACCCCGCTCAACCTCCTCTCTCACCCTCCTCCTCACCTATCCTCCCTGTTTCACCCCGCTCAACCTCCTCTCTCACCCTCCTCCTCACCTATCCTCCCTGTTTCACCCCGCTCAACCTCCTCTCTCACCCTCCTCCTCACCTATCCTCCCTGTTTCACCCCGCTCAACCTCCTCTCTCACCCTCCTCCTCACCTATCCTCCCTGTTTCACCCCGCTCAACCTCCTCTCTCACCCTCCTCCTCACCTATCCTCCCTGTTTCACCCCGCTCAACCTCCTCTCTCACCCTCCTCCTCACCTATCCTCCCTGTTTCACCCCGCTCAACCTCCTCTCTCACCCTCCTCCTCACCTATCCTCCCTGTTTCACCCCGCTCAACCTCCTCTCTCACCCTCCTCCTCACCTATCCTCCCTGTTTCACCCCGCTCAACCTCCTCTCTCACCCTCCTCCTCACCTATCCTCCCTGTTTCACCCCGCTCAACCTCCCCTCTCACCCTCCTCCTCACCTATCCTCCCTGTTTCACCCCGCTCAACCTCCTCTCTCACCTTCCTCCTCACCTATCCTCCCTGTTTCACCCCGCTCAACCTCCTCTCTCACCCTCCTCCTCACCTATCCTCCCTGTTTCACCCCGCTCAACCTCCTCTCTCACCCTCCTCCTCACCTATCCTCCCTGTTTCACCCCGCTCAACCTCCTCTCTCACCCTCCTCCTCACCTATCCTCCATGTTTCACCCCGCTCAACCTCTCTCATCCTCCTCCTCACTTATCCTCCATGTTTCACCCCTCTCAACCTCCTCCTCACCCTCCTCCTCACCTATCCTCCATGTTTCACCCCGCTCAACCTCTCTCACCCTCCTCTTTACTTATCCTCCCTGTTTCACCACGCTCAACCTCCTCTCTCACCCTCCTCCTCACCTATCCTCCCTGTTTCACCCCGCTCAACCTCCTCTCTCACCCTCCTCCTCACATATCCTCTCTGTTTCACCCCGCTCAACCTCCTCTCTCACCCTCCTCCTCACCTATCCTCCCTGTTTCACCCCGCTCAACCTCCTCTCTCACCCTCCTCCTCACATATCCTCCCTGTTTCACACCGCTCAACCTCTCACACCCTCCTCCTCACTTATCCTCCATGTTTCACCCCTCTCAACCTCCTCTCTCACCCTCCTCCTCACCTATCCTCCCTGTTTCACCCCGCTCAACCTCTCTCACCCTCCTCTTTACTTATCCTCCCTGTTTCACCACGCTCAACCTCCTCTCTCACCCTCCTCCTCACCTATCCTCCCTGTTTCACCCCGCTCAACCTCCTCTCTCACCCTCCTCCTCACATATCCTCCCTGTTTCACCCCGCTCAACCTCCTCTCTCACCCTCCTCCTCACCTATCCTCCCTGTTTCACCCCGCTCAACCTCCTCTCTCACCCTCCTCCTCACCTATCCTCCTCGTTTCACCCCGCTCAACCTCCTCTCTCACCCTCCTCCTCACCTATTTCACCCCGCTCAACCTCCTCTCTCACCCTCCTCCTCACCTATCCTCCCTGTTTCACCCCGCTCAACCTCCTCTCTCACCCTCCTCCTCACCTATCCTCCCTGTTTCACCCCGCTCAACCTCCTCTCTCACCCTCCTCTTCACCTATCCTCCCTGTTTCACCCCGCTCAACCTCCTCTCTCACCCTCCTCCTCACCTATCCTCCCTGTTTCACCCCGCTCAACCTCCTCTCTCACCCTCCTCCTCACCTATCCTCCCTGTTTCACCCCGCTCAACCTCCTCTCTCACCCTCCTCCTCACCTATCCTCCCCGTTTCACCCCGCTCAACCTCCTCTCTCACCCTCCTCCTCACCTATCCTCCCTGTTTCACCCCGCTCAACCTCCTCTCTCACCCTCCTCCTCACCTATCCTCCCTGTTTCACCCCGCTCAACCTCCTCTCTCACCCTCCTCCTCACCTATCCTCCCTGTTTCACCCCGCTCAACCTCCTCTCTCACCCTCCTCCTCACCTATCCTCCCTGTTTCACCCCGCTCAACCTCCTCTCTCACCCTCCTCCTCACCTATCCTCCCTGTTTCACCCCGCTCAACCTCCTCTCTCACCCTCCTCCTCACCTATCCTCCCCGTTTCACCCCGCTCAACCTCCTCTCTCACCCTGCTCCTCACCTATCCTCCCCGTTTCACCCCGCTCAACCTCCTCTCTCACCCTCCTCCTCACCTATCCTCCCTGTTTCACCCAGCTCAACCTCCTCTCTCACCCTCCTCCTCACCTATCCTCCCTGTTTCACCCGTTTCACCCCGCTCAACCTTCTCTCTCACCCTCCTCCTCACCTATCCTCCCTGTTTCACCCCGCTCAACCTCCTCTCTCACCCTCCTCCTCACCTATCCTCCCTGTTTCACCCCGCTCAACCTCCTCTCTCACCCTCCTCCTCACCTATCCTCCCTGTTTCACCCCGCTCAACCTCCTCTCTCACCTTCCTCCTCACCTATCCTCCCTGTTTCACCCCGCTCAACCTCCTCTCTCACCCTCCTCCTCACCTATCCTCCCTGTTTCACCCCGCTCAACCTCCTCTCTCACCCTCCTCCTCACCTATCCTCCCTGTTTCACCCCGCTCAACCTCCTCTCTCACCCTCCTCCTCACCTATCCTCCCTGTTTCACCCCGCTCAACCTCCTCTCTCACCCTCCTCCTCACCTATCCTCCATGTTTCACCCCGCTCAACCTCTCTCATCCTCCTCCTCACTTATCCTCCATGTTTCACCCCTCTCAACCTCCTCCTCACCCTCCTCCTCACCTATCCTCCATGTTTCACCCCGCTCAACCTCTCTCACCCTCCTCTTTACTTATCCTCCCTGTTTCACCACGCTCAACCTCCTCTCTCACCCTCCTCCTCACCTATCCTCCCTGTTTCACCCCGCTCAACCTCCTCTCTCACCCTCCTCCTCACATATCCTCTCTGTTTCACCCCGCTCAACCTCCTCTCTCACCCTCCTCCTCACCTATCCTCCCTGTTTCACCCCGCTCAACCTCCTCTCTCACCCTCCTCCTCACATATCCTCCCTGTTTCACACCGCTCAACCTCTCTCACCCTCCTCCTCACTTATCCTCCATGTTTCACCCCTCTCAACCTCCTCTCTCACCCTCCTCCTCACCTATCCTCCATGTTTCACCCCGCTCAACCTCTCTCACCCTCCTCTTTACTTATCCTCCCTGTTTCACCACGCTCAACCTCCTCTCTCACCCTCCTCCTCACCTATCCTCCCTGTTTCACCCCGCTCAACCTCCTCTCTCACCCTCCTCCTCACATATCCTCCCTGTTTCACCCCGCTCAACCTCCTCTCTCACCCTCCTCCTCACCTATCCTCCCTGTTTCACCCCGCTCAACCTCCTCTCTCACCCTCCTCCTCACCTATCCTCCTCGTTTCACCCCGCTCAACCTCCTCTCTCACCCTCCTCCTCACCTATTTCACCCCGCTCAACCTCCTCTCTCACCCTCCTCCTCACCTATCCTCCCTGTTTCACCCCGCTCAACCTCCTCTCTCACCCTCCTCCTCACCTATCCTCCCTGTTTCACCCCGCTCAACCTCCTCTCTCACCCTCCTCCTCACCTATCCTCCCTGTTTCACCCCGCTCAACCTCCTCTCTCACCCTCCTCCTCACCTATCCTCCCTGTTTCACCCCGCTCAACCTCCTCTCTCACCCTCCTCCTCACCTATCCTCCCTGTTTCACCCCGCTCAACCTCCTCTCTCACCCTCCTCCTCACCTATCCTCCCTGTTTCACCCCGCTCAACCTCCTCTCTCACCCTCCTCCTCACATATCCTCCCTGTTTCACACCGCTCAACCTCTCTCACCCTCCTCCTCACTTATCCTCCATGTTTCACCCCTCTCAACCTCCTCTCTCACCCTCCTCCTCACCTATCCTCCATGTTTCACCCCGCTCAACCTCTCTCACCCTCCTCTTTACTTATCCTCCCTGTTTCACCACGCTCAACCTCCTCTCTCACCCTCCTCCTCACCTATCCTCCCTGTTTCACCCCGCTCAACCTCCTCTCTCACCCTCCTCCTCACATATCCTCCCTGTTTCACCCCGCTCAACCTCCTCTCTCACCCTCCTCCTCACCTATCCTCCCTGTTTCACCCCGCTCAACCTCCTCTCTCACCCTCCTCCTCACCTATCCTCCTCGTTTCACCCCGCTCAACCTCCTCTCTCACCCTCCTCCTCACCTATTTCACCCCGCTCAACCTCCTCTCTCACCCTCCTCCTCACCTATCCTCCCTGTTTCACCCCGCTCAACCTCCTCTCTCACCCTCCTCCTCACCTATCCTCCCTGTTTCACCCCGCTCAACCTCCTCTCTCACCCTCCTCCTCACCTATCCTCCCTGTTTCACCCCGCTCAACCTCCTCTCTCACCCTCCTCCTCACCTATCCTCCCTGTTTCACCCCGCTCAACCTCCTCTCTCACCCTCCTCCTCACCTATCCTCCCTGTTTCACCCCGCTCAACCTCCTCTCTCACCCTCCTCCTCACCTATCCTCCCCGTTTCACCCCGCTCAACCTCCTCTCTCACCCTCCTCCTCACCTATCCTCCCTGTTTCACCCCGCTCAACCTCCTCTCTCACCCTCCTCCTCACCTATCCTCCCTGTTTCACCCCGCTCAACCTCCTCTCTCACCCTCCTCCTCACCTATCCTCCCTGTTTCACCCCGCTCAACCTCCTCTCTCACCCTCCTCCTCACCTATCCTCCCTGTTTCACCCCGCTCAACCTCCTCTCTCACCCTCCTCCTCACCTATCCTCCCTGTTTCACCCCGCTCAACCTCCTCTCTCACCCTCCTCCTCACCTATCCTCCCCGTTTCACCCCGCTCAACCTCCTCTCTCACCCTGCTCCTCACCTATCCTCCCCGTTTCACCCCGCTCAACCTCCTCTCTCACCCTCCTCCTCACCTATCCTCCCTGTTTCACCCAGCTCAACCTCCTCTCTCACCCTCCTCCTCACCTATCCTCCCTGTTTCACCCGTTTCACCCCGCTCAACCTTCTCTCTCACCCTCCTCCTCACCTATCCTCCCTGTTTCACCCCGCTCAACCTCCTCTCTCACCCTCCTCCTCACCTATCCTCCCTGTTTCACCCCGCTCAACCTCCTCTCTCACCCTCCTCCTCACCTATCCTCCCTGTTTCACCCCGCTCAACCTCCTCTCTCACCCTCCTCCTCACCTATCCTCCCTGTTTCACCCCGCTCAACCTCCTCTCTCACCCTCCTACTCACCTATCCTCCCTGTTTCACCCCGCTCAACCTCCTCTCTCACCCTCCTCCTCACCTATCCTCCCTGTTTCACCCCGCTCAACCTCCTCTCTCACCCTCCTCCTCACCTATCCTCCCTGTTTCACCCCGCTCAACCTCCTCTCTCACCCTCCTCCTCACCTATCCTCCATGTTTCACCCCGCTCATACTCTCTCACCCTCCTCCTCACTTATCCTCCATGTTTCACCCCTCTCAACCTCCTCTCTCACCCTCCTCCTCACCTATCCTCCATGTTTCACCCCGCTCAACCTCTCTCACCCTCCTCTTTACTTATCCTCCCTGTTTCACCACGCTCAACCTCCTCTCTCACCCTCCTCCTCACCTATCCTCCCTGTTTCACCCCGCTCAACCTCCTCTCTCACCCTCCTCCTCACCTATCCTCCCTGTTTCACACCGCTCAACCTCTCTCACCCTCCTCCTCACCTATCCTCCCTGTTTCACCCCGCTCAACCTCCTCTCTCACCCTCCTCCTCACATATCCGCCCTGTTTCACCCCGCTCAACCTCCTCTCTCACCCTCCTCCTCACATATCCTCCCTGTTTCACACCGCTCAACCTCTCTCACCCTCCTCCTCACCTATCCTCCCTGTTTCACCCCGCTCAACCTCCTCTCTCACCCTCCTCCTCACCTATCCTCCCTGTTTCACCCGTTTCACCCCGCTCAACCTTCTCTCTCACCCTCCTCCTCACCTATCCTCCCTGTTTCACCCCGCTCAACCTCCCCTCTCACCCTCCTCCTCACCTATCCTCCCTGTTTCACCCCGCTCAACCTCCTCTCTCACCTTCCTCCTCACCTATCCTCCCTGTTTCACCCCGCTCAACCTCCTCTCTCACCCTCCTCCTCACCTATCCTCCCTGTTTCACCCCGCTCAACCTCCTCTCTCACCCTCCTCCTCACCTATCCTCCCTGTTTCACCCCGCTCAACCTCCTCTCTCACCCTCCTCCTCACCTATCCTCCATGTTTCACCCCGCTCAACCTCTCTCATCCTCCTCCTCACTTATCCTCCATGTTTCACCCCTCTCAACCTCCTCCTCACCCTCCTCCTCACCTATCCTCCATGTTTCACCCCGCTCAACCTCTCTCACCCTCCTCTTTACTTATCCTCCCTGTTTCACCACGCTCAACCTCCTCTCTCACCCTCCTCCTCACCTATCCTCCCTGTTTCACCCCGCTCAACCTCCTCTCTCACCCTCCTCCTCACCTATCCTCCCTGTTTCACCCCGCTCAACCTCCTCTCTCACCCTCCTCCTCACCTATCCTCCCCGTTTCACCCCGCTCAACCTCCTCTCTCACCCTGCTCCTCACCTATCCTCCCCGTTTCACCCCGCTCAACCTCCTCTCTCACCCTCCTCCTCACCTATCCTCCCTGTTTCACCCAGCTCAACCTCCTCTCTCACCCTCCTCCTCACCTATCCTCCCTGTTTCACCCGTTTCACCCCGCTCAACCTTCTCTCTCACCCTCCTCCTCACCTATCCTCCCTGTTTCACCCCGCTCAACCTCCTCTCTCACCCTCCTCCTCACCTATCCTCCCTGTTTCACCCCGCTCAACCTCCTCTCTCACCCTCCTCCTCACCTATCCTCCCTGTTTCACCCCGCTCAACCTCCTCTCTCACCCTCCTCCTCACCTATCCTCCCTGTTTCACCCCGCTCAACCTCCTCTCTCACCCTCCTACTCACCTATCCTCCCTGTTTCACCCCGCTCAACCTCCTCTCTCACCCTCCTCCTCACCTATCCTCCCTGTTTCACCCCGCTCAACCTCCTCTCTCACCCTCCTCCTCACCTATCCTCCCTGTTTCACCCCGCTCAACCTCCTCTCTCACCCTCCTCCTCACCTATCCTCCATGTTTCACCCCGCTCATACTCTCTCACCCTCCTCCTCACTTATCCTCCATGTTTCACCCCTCTCAACCTCCTCTCTCACCCTCCTCCTCACCTATCCTCCATGTTTCACCCCGCTCAACCTCTCTCACCCTCCTCTTTACTTATCCTCCCTGTTTCACCACGCTCAACCTCCTCTCTCACCCTCCTCCTCACCTATCCTCCCTGTTTCACCCCGCTCAACCTCCTCTCTCACCCTCCTCCTCACCTATCCTCCCTGTTTCACACCGCTCAACCTCTCTCACCCTCCTCCTCACCTATCCTCCCTGTTTCACCCCGCTCAACCTCCTCTCTCACCCTCCTCCTCACATATCCGCCCTGTTTCACCCCGCTCAACCTCCTCTCTCACCCTCCTCCTCACATATCCTCCCTGTTTCACACCGCTCAACCTCTCTCACCCTCCTCCTCACCTATCCTCCCTGTTTCACCCCGCTCAACCTCCTCTCTCACCCTCCTCCTCACCTATTTCACCCCGCTCAACCTCCTCTCTCACCCTCCTCCTCACCTATCCTCCCCGTTTCACCCCGTTTCACCCCGCTCAACCTCCTCTCTCACCCTCCTCCTCACCTATCCTCCCTGTTTCACCCCACTCAACCTCCTCTCTCACCCTCCTCCTCACCTATCCTCCATGTTTCACCCCGCTCAACCTCTCTCACCCTCCTCCTCACCTATCCTCCCTGTTTCACCCCGCTCAACCTCCTCTCTTTTACCCTCCTCCTCACCTATCCTCCCTGTTTCACCCCGCTCATTCTCCTCTCTCACCCTCCTCCTCACCTATCCTCCCCGTTTCACCCCGCTCAACCTCTCTCACCCTCCTCCTCACCTATCCTCCCTGTTTCACCCCGCTCAACCTCCTCTCTCACCCTCCTCCTCACCTATCCTCCCCGTTTCACCCCGCTCAACCTCCTCTCTCACCCTCCTCCTCACCTATCTTCCCCATTTCACCCCACTCAACCTCCTCTCTCACCCTCCTCCTCACCTATCCTCTCTGTTTCACCCCGCTCAACCTCCTCTCTCACCCTCCTCCTCACCTATCCTCCCCGTTTCACCCCGCTCAACCTCCTCTCTCACCCTCCTCCTCACCTATTTCACCCCGCTCAACCTCCTCTCTCACCCTCCTCCTCACCTATCCTCCCCGTTTCACCCCGCTCAACCTCCTCTCTCACCCTCCTCCTCACCTATCCTCCCTGTTTCACCCCGCTCAACCTCCTCTCTCACCCTCCTCCTCACCTATCCTCCTCACCTATCCTCCTTGTTTCACCCCGCTCAACCTCCTCTCTCACCCTCCTCCTCACCTATCCTCCATGTTTCACCCCGCTCAACCTCTCTCACCCTCCTCCTCACCTATTCTCCATGTTTCACCCCGCTCAACCTCCTCTCTCACCCTCCTCCTCACTTATCCTCCCCGTTTCACCCCGCTCAACCTCCTCTCTCACCCTCCTCCTCACCTATCCTCCCCTTTTCTCCCCCCTTAGACTCCTCTCACCCATCTGTGACTATGAAACGCTCCTACTATATACCCTCCTCTTCCCTCCCTCCCCCACTCCTCCCCCCCTCCTCCTATCCTCTTCTCCCTCTCTCCGTGCCCAAAGTGTTCCCTCATTCATTATTTTTCAAAAAGAAAGAAAATCTTTGAGAAGGAAACAGAGGAGTGATTCACAGAGCAGCAACAATACCACGTCAGCCATGTTTCCTCTTTCCTCTTTGCAGCCAAACTGAAACAATCAGAGACAGGTTTTTCCCAATATGGAATATGATCCAATACATAATCCCCATTCCAAATGGGGAATGGGAAAGAAACAAATGGGATTTTCCCACTAGTCACTTACTTAAGCCTGATTTAAAGTGGAAGTGAAAACATTTTTAACTTCTTCGCAGATATGAAACAAACAGACAATCATAATATCAGTCAAAAATATCAAATGGACAGTTTATGCTACTAAACCAACTTTATAAGAGATTGAAAAAAAATAGGTTCTATTTGACTCAACATTCCATGATGTACAGTAAAGCATTCAGTAACGTAGGCAAAAAAAGACCAATACTTAGTCACAAACGCTCTAGATAACATGTAAACAGCCTAACCAGCTCTGCTACGGCCAGTAAAATGGTCAGAGTGAGGTGTCCTCTCATTTGTGTCTGGAAGTAGCTAGCTAGCAAACTAGACAACTTTAGCCAGTTAGCTTGGGTGCTTGGTTGGGACAAGCATGCATTGGTAGGCAAGCCTCAGAAGGACGAGCAGGCTATTTCCCATCTTATATCAGTGATTTTGACAGCCAACTAGCTGAAAACATTTGAGAGGGTTTATCTAATGTTCCTTTGTTAGATTTTAACTAATCTTGCTCTGGCTAGCATTAGTTGCTGAACTTGTTGTTGTTGATGTGCATATAGGGAAAGATAGCCTACCTTTTTATGGTTGTTTGATCAATAGGACTGTACTAGTGATTAGAGCATTGGGCCAGTAACCGAAAGGTTGCTGGATCTGTAACACTCGTCGGAAGAAGTGGACCAAGGTGCAGCGTGGTACGTGTTCGTGATTCTTTATTAAATCCGAACACAACAACAAAAGAACAACGAACGTCACGTTCCGTAGGCTACACAGAGCTAACAAAAAACAACATCCCACAACCTAAGATGGCAAAACAGGCTGCCTAAGTATGATTCCCAATCAGAGACAATGATAGACAGCTGTCGCTGATTGAGAACCATACATAGAAACACAAAACTTAGAAATAAAGAACATAGAATGCCCACCCAAATCACACCCTGACCAAACCAAATAGAGACATAAAAAGGCTCTCTAAGGTCAGGACGTGACAGGATCGAATCCCCGAGCTGACAAGGTAAAAATCTGTTGTTCTGCCCCTGAGCAAGGCAGTTAACTAACTGGGCGCCGAAGACGTGGACGTTGATTAAGGCAGCCCCCTGCACCTCTCTGATTCAGAGGGGTTAAATGAAGAAGACACATTTCAGTTGAAGGCATTTAGTTGAACAACTGACTAGGTATCCCCTTTCCCTAAAGTTCCCAAATGTAAGAAAGACTCCTGTGGTATTTACATGTTTGCAGATATCCATCAGGTGTATTTTGTGGCTTTGCCGAATGCATTCTAATGATATAAAGTTGCGCTGTTGCAGCTGTCTGTAAACACAGAGTCCAGTTCAAAGTGAATGATGGCAGGCCCTTGTGGCAAATGGCTTGTTTGCATAAATGCCTACTGTAGCTCTGATTGGCTCTGGCACAGAGGTCTGCGTAGACTCCAGTCCTGGGTGAGACAGATGTTTTTACTAGGTTTTATTTACAGTACTGTGTGTCTATTAATTGTCCAGACGCACAACCACTTTACCAGAATATTCACAAATGCCTTACTACACATATTTCTCAACCACTCTAACAATGAATGAACATGTGAAAATGACCAGATCTAAGTGCTCACTTGACAGAAGATGTTTTTAAAAAGTGTCATTCTTCCTGGGGGTGTATATGAACAGATAAGATCTCATGTTGCTAAAATGCTGTCAGTTCCACTTTAAATCAACCCTTAGCTTCTACCTCCCTCTTTTAGAAGTGAATCCCATTTAAGGATGATTGTCCCTTTTTCCAAGAGAAGTGACATAACAGCAGTCAAATCAGAAGAAGCTTTCACTGGTTCATTCCTCATACTAAATGTACACACAGTGTACATGTCCAACAAATACACTGAAACTGAATCAAATACAGGCTGGTCCAACTGAATCAAATACATGCTGGTCAAACTGAATCAAATACATGTTGGTCCAACTGAATCGAATACATGTTGGTCAAACTGAATCAGATACAGGCTGGTCAAAATGAATCAAATACATGCTGGTCAAACTGAATCAAATACATGTTGGTCAAACTGAATCAAATACATGCTGGTCAAACTGAATCAAATACATGCTGGTCAAACTGAATCAAATACAGGCTGGTCAAACTGAATCAAATACATGTTCGTCAAACTGAATCAAATACATGCTGGTCAAACTGAATCAAATACATGCTGGTCAAACTGAGTCAAATACATGCTGGTCAAACTGAATCAAATACATGTTGGTCAAACTGAATCAGATACAGGTTGGTCAAACTGAATCAAATACATGTTGGTCAAACTGAATCAAATACATGCTGGTCAAACTGAATCAAATACATGCTGGTCAAACTGAATCAAATACAGGCTGGTCAAACTGAATCAAATACATGTTCGTCAAACTGAATCAAATACATGCTGGTCAAACTGAATCAAATACATGCTGGTCAAACTGAGTCAAATACATGCTGGTCAAACTGAATCAAATACACGTTGGTCAAACTGAATCAGATACAGGTTGGTCAAACTGAATCAAATACATGTTGGTCAAACTGAATCAAATACATGTTGGTCAAACTGAGTCAAATACATGCTGGTCAAACTGAATCAAATACATGCTGGTCAAACTGAATCAAATACATGTTGGTCAAACTGAGTCAAATACATGCTGGTCAAACTGAATCAAATACATGCTGGTCAAACTGAATCAAATACATGCTGGTCAAACTGAATCAAATACATGTTGGTCCAACTGAATCAAATACATGCTGGTCAAACTGAATCAAATACATGTTGGTCAAACTGAATCCGATACAGGTTGGTCAAACTGAATCAAATACATGTTGGTCAAACTGAATCAAATACATTTTGGTCAAACTGAGTCAAATACATGCTGGTCAAACTGAATCAAATACATGCTGGTCAAACTGAATCAAATACATGTTGGTCAAACTGAGTCAAATACATGCTGGTCAAACTGAATCAAATACATGCTGGTCAAACTGAATCAAATACATGCTGGTCAAACTGAATCAAATACATTCTGGTCAACCTGAATATACAGTGTATAGACACATCCTCTGGGGTAGCCAGCCCACTGTGATGGTGTAACAGCTGTTTGTTGCCCCCCATGTCTGGTGGGGACACAGGATATGGGACTAGGAAGAAGCTGATTGAACTTAATTAATTAGATCAGGAAGTCAGACAGAACCCTGTTTATTCATTAATTAAAGAGAGAGTTCCTGTTGATAGATAGGAAGGAGTAGAGGAGAAATGAGGACAGGAAAAGAGGACAGGAGACAACACAACAGAGAAGAGAAGGAGAAATCGTTAACCAGCCCGTCTAACCAGGTCTAACCCAGACTTAAACCCATCTTTCTCTCTCTCTGTTTTGATCGTTATAGTGTAGTCACACGGACTGTCTGTATTGTGTGCATCCCAAATGGCACCCTATTCCCTATATAGTGCACTACTATTTAGGACCCTATAGGCCCTGGTCAAAAGTAGTGCACTTCCTATACCTTGTCTTGGTCAACAGCAGACAGTTGTAAAAACCGTTAGTGAATTAGAAAGGCTAGGGAATAGATCAATACACTACACACTTAGACAAAGGGGTTCCAAAAGGGTTCCAAAAGGGTTCCAAATGGGTTCTTAGGCTTTCCCTATAGGATAACCATTTTTGATTCCAGGTAGAACCCTTTTTTGTTCCAAGTAGAACCATTTTGGGTTCCATGCAGAACCCTCTCTGGAAATAGTTCTACATGGAACCCGAAAGAGTTCTACTTGGAAGAAAAAGTGTTCTAACTGGAACCAAAAAGGGTTCTTCAAAGGGTTCTCCTATAGGGAAAGCCAAGGAATTATTTTTTTCTAAGAGTGTAGAAACACCAACCATACACCCACAATAAAACATTTAATTAAAATTGTACTGCTTGTTGGACTTTCTCTGAACAATTGTCTTGGTGTGGAAGAGTTGTTTCTGTATTTCTTTTTAGCATACAGTGTAGCTCAGTATTTTAATTATTCGTTTAGAGTCTTTTTGCACATCTTTGTCAGGGGATCCAGTCACGCTGGACTTTACTGAGTGTGCACACTGACATGTACAGTGATATGCAAACTGATATTTATAGTGATATGCACACTGATATTTACAGTGATATGCACACTGATATTTACAATGATATGCACACTGATATTTACAGTGATATGCACACTGATATTTACAGTGATATGCACACTGATATTTACTGTGATATGCACACTAACATGTACAGGGATATGCACACTGATATTTACAGTGATATGCACACTAACATGTACAGGGATATGCACACTGATATTTACAGTGATATGCACACTGATATTTACTGTGATATGCACACTAACATGTACAGGGATATGCACACTGATATTTACAGTGATATGCACACTGATATTTACAGTGATATGCACACTGATATTTACAGTGATATGCACACTGATATTTACAGTGATGTGCACACTGACATTTACAGTGATGTGCACACTGACATTTACAGTGATATGCACACTGATATTTACAGTGATGTGCACACTGATATTTACAGTGATATGCACACTGATATTTACAGTGATATGCACACTGATATTTACAGTGATATGCACACTGATATTTACAGTGATGTGCACACTGATATTTACAGTGATGTGCACACTGATATTTACAGTGATATGCACACTGATATTTACAGTGATGTGCACACTGATATTTACAGTGATATGTACAGCGCCGTGAAAAAGTATTTGCCCCTTTCTGTTTTTCTCTACTTTTGCATATTTTTGATACTGAATGTTATCAGATCTTCAACCAAAACCCAATATTAGATGAAGGGAACATGAGTTTACAAATGACAAAAAAATGTATATATATTTTATTTATTTAATTAATAAAGTTACTCAACACCCAATTCCTTTGTGTGAAAAAGGAATTGCCCCCTTACACTCAATGTCTGGATGTGCAATGACTGCAACCAAATGCCTCCACAGCGAATTCCTTAAATTCCTCCACACCGACGCGAGAGACTGATCAACAACTACAGGAAGTGTTTGGTTGGAGCCATTGCAGCTAAAGGGGCAATGACTTTTTCACACAGGGGCATTGGGTGTTGCGTAACTTTGTTTATTAAATAAATGAAATAGGTGTGTCATTGTTGTGTTATTTGTTAACTCAGAGTTCCCTTTATGTTAAGTTATGTTTTGGTTGAAGATCTGATAACATTCAGTATCAAAAATGTCAAAAGTAGAGACATTTAGAAAGGTATGTATGTATGTATGTATGTATGTATGTATGTATGTATGTATGTATGTATGTATGTATGTATGTATGTATGTATGTATGTATGTATGTATGTATGTATGCAAGCATGCCACTGCTAGATGGGACTGGATGTAAGCTTATAGTATACTATAGTATGGGTCTCTGTCTTCTCAGTGTTTTGTCACTACAAGACCTTTTGTATTTCTATATTCTTATTTTAAATGTATGTAGTTCTGAGCTGTTCTTGTCTATTAATGTTCTGTATTATGTCATCTTTTAGGTTGTGTCTGGACACCAGGAAGAGTAGTTGTAGCTTTTGCAACAGCTAATGGGGATCCTAACTGTTACGAATCCCGCAGAAGATGGTGCCTCTTCCCGTTCGGGTGGCGCTCGGCGGTGTCTCCGGCCTACTAGCTGCCACCGATCCCCTTTTCTGTTTCATTTAGGTTTGTCTGATTTGTTGCACCTGTTTCGTGTTTAGGTTTGATTGTGGGCTAATTAAACCCAGTTGGCCAGCCGACTTTTGTGCGGGCTTGTTTTTCTGATTGTGGTGTCTGTTCCCTGTGGATTTTTGTCCTGTTTCTTTTGGACTGTACTTGACGCGCCTTTGGATATGTGGCGTAGCCGTCTCGTGTTATATTTTTTGGGGAAATATTAAATCCACTTGCTACTCACTACCCTGCTCTCTGCGCCTGACTCCTTAATCACCACTACTGGAATTGTGACACTAACAACATCAGAAATAAGTAAATGACCTAACAATCCAGACAGACAGTGCCCCACGGACACACAGAGGAGTGCATACACACACATAAATGCACATACGCACTCCCATAGGGCGCACACATGATAACAGTGATCACACTTATCATACGTATCACACATGATCACCCGGATCACACTACAGTACTGTACATATTCACTTTACAGGATCAATCATTCTCTTTCTCTCACACACGCACGCACACACACACACACACACACACACACACACACACACACACACACACACACACACACACACCATGGAGAGGACCTGCCACACACACTGTGCATTCCAACAGAGTAGATCGAGGTATGAGGGCAAGCATGACAGTGAACTCAATCCCCCCTTTGAAGTTGCAATAAACACACACAAATAGACACACCACACACACACACACACACACACACACACACACACTCATAATCACACACACTCATAACCACAAACACACTCATAACCACACACACTCATAACCACACACACACACACACACACACACACACACACACACACAGACACACACACACACACACACACACACACACACACACACACACACACACTCATAATCACACACACTCATAATCACACACACTCATAACCACACACACACACACATACACACACACACACACACACACACACACACACACACACACACACACACACACACACACACACACACACACACACACACACACACACACACACACACACACTCATAACCATTATATACTCAGCTCAGCATCAAATTTGGAGGTCGTCCAGTGACAATGAGCTCAGGGAAGTCCATCACTCAGTGTGTGTGTGTGTGTGTGTGTGTGTGTGTGTGTGTGTGCGTGCGTGCGTGCGTGCGTGCGTGCGTGCGTGCGTGCCAGTCATTCAGTGCCTGTGGATGCAGCATGTCAGGGAGTGGGGGACCGAAATAGCCCCCCAGGGATGTCACACCGCCCGTGTCACTTCCTGTAGCGTCCGTGACCGAGGAGATAGAATCTACGGTGACCCCTGGCAACCATTGTGGCCCTGTCAGGACACGCATACACAAATGCATAAACACACACGCAGATGCACACACACAGGCACGCACAAACTAATGCACACTCATACAAACACACACACACATACGGGAATGCGCACACACACCCGCACACACACAGAGACACCTATTCAGGAATGAGTGAGCTTCCTGTAAATGAGGTCAGAGGCGGACGTACACATAAGCTGAGATATAAATCTGAGAGATAGTCTTACACTGTCTGCATACACTGTGGGACCACTGCTCTACAGGCTGTAGTGTCTACTCTGATCTATGTAACTGGGACTGGTGTTACTGTCTGCATACACTGTGGGACCACTGCTCTACAGGCTGTAGTGTCTACTCTGATCTATGTAACTGGGACTGGCGTTACTGTCTGCATACACTGTGGGACCACTGCTCTACAGGCTGTAGTGTCTACTCTGATCTATGTAACTGGGACTGGTGTTACTGTCTGCATACACTGTGGGACCACTGCTCTACAGGCTGTAGTGTCTACTCTGATCTATGTAACTGGGACTGGTGTTACTGTCTGCATACACTGTGGGACCACTGCTCTACAGGCTGTAGTGTCTACTCTGATCTATGTAACTGGGACTGGTGTTACTGTCTGCATACACTGTGGGACCACTGCTCTACAGGCTGTAGTGTCTACTCTGATCTATGTAACTGGGACTGGTGTTACAGACTGCATACACTCAACCACAGCATAGGCCTGTTGATCTCCAAAGCAAAGGAAAATAACACAAGACACAGAATAGACAAAGTTTACGTCAAAGGAACTGATCATTCATGGTCATATGATGCTGTGGCTACAGGCCGAGGTACCGGCTGGCCGGCTGCTGTGTGTTGTCAGAAACCAGAAACAACATTCTAAATCTCAATGAAAGCGAGGCCATTCCATTGCACCAAGAATTCCGCAGACAAGTAGGCTAAATTATCGGCAGACAAGTGCAGTTACAGTTGACAGGGTTAGCATACGCGTTCCCTTTAAGACCGCTGTACAGCGCGCTCTCCTCGCTCGACCAAGGAGAATCTCTCCTTGTTCCAAATAAGGATATGCAAGCCCAGCCTTAAAGGGGCGGGGGGCGCCAGCGATACAAACTTGAGGAGGCAGTTTTCTATTTGGAAGGCAGCGCACCGTCCCGAGGTAACCAGAATCCAACTGCACCGAGGCGCGATCAACCCGAGCTTGGATAAAACGTAAAGGGGAAGAACGCAAACCGGCAGTGGCAGCTAAAGAGAAGCACGGACACTATTTGGAATCGGGAGAGAGCGAGGTCGCGAGATTGCAGTCAACGGGGATAAGCTTATTCTGTCAGTTGAACAGATGTTGTGTTATTTGAATAGCACGCAGACTGGCCATGTGAATAGTAGCCTATTGCAACATTAGCCTGGACAGACAACAGAAAGAAGGCGTTGCAGTGGCGGTCGTGTGTTTATACACACCTATAAACGAGAAGTTGTCAACATCCGAACATCTGGGTCTTTGAAGCGAAGACACCTGTCCTGTATAGAAGCGCGAACGCCTTTCACATGAAAACCGTTCAGCTGAAATGGTGAAGGATCTCAGGATACATTTGGAATCATTCTTTGGACACCCTTGAAAACAGGACTACATTTAACAAATAGAATAGGCTATAAATGGTATCACTGTTATTAGTAGGAATGGACTTTGCAAGACAAGGGATTTACTCAATCGACTGTCTCGCTAGGT
>NW_026600232.1:477086-577086 GCF_029448725.1 Salvelinus fontinalis
TTGCAGCAATAAATAGACTGTGATTGTTTTAGAAAAAAAACATTTCCTTTGTGTGGTGAACAATGATTATCTCTCCGACCCAGACTAACACACTCAGACTCTTACAGTCAAAATGACAGTAATCAACAAGCCAAGAGGACATTATAGAAAGACATGCATACAATGCATCATTGACAGAAGTTTCTTTCACAATACACACTTTACACAATAGAACAGAGAAAAGATGGTTGAATACAGGTGGTTGACTGAATGACTTAACATTCCTGTGTTCTCTTCTTCCCTCCCTCTCTTTCTCTCCTTCTTTTCCTGCTTTTAGAGGTGGAGCCAGATGAACCATCGGCCAATGAGATTCATTCAAATGACACCCATGGAAGATACAGGAGAAACCTAGGTTAGTCTGTCTATTGTACCTGTCCTTCTGTCCCTCTCTGTCTCTCTTTCTCTCTCTCTCTCTTGCTCTCTCTCTCTGTGTGTTTCTCTCTCTCTCTATTTCTTCCCACCTCCATCTCTATCTGTCTCCCTCGATTTGAATTCAATTCAAGGAACACATTCATTTAGGAATGATAACTATAATCTCTCTCCAGCGAAGACCCAGCAGGTGTTGTACACTCTTAGAAAACAAGGTGCCATCTAGAACCTTAAATGGTTCTTCGGCTGTCCCCATAGGAGTTCCCTTTGAAGAACCCTTTTTGGTTGCAGGTAGAAACCTTTTTATTCTTGGTAGAAACCTTTTGGGTTCCAGGTAGAACCCTTTCTACAGACGGTTCTACATGGAACCCAAAAGGGTTCTACAGTACCTGGAACCAAAAAAGTGTTCTCCTATGGGGACCCGTTTTGAACATTTTTTTTCTAAAAGTGTACAGGTCAGGACAGAGGTCATGATGTAGTCTAACATCCTCCCCCTCTCTCTCTCCCTCCCTCCCCTCCTCCCCCAGTAGATGCCCAGCCAGCCCAGCAGGCGGTGTGTAAGGTCAGGACAGAGGTCATGGAGGTCACCAGAGCCATGCTTGACCGACGCAACGCCAACTTCCTGTTGTGGCCGCCGTGTGTGGAGGTGCAGCGCTGCTCTGGCTGCTGTAACACCAGAATGCTACAGTGCGTCCCCATGGTTACTCAGACACGATATCTACAGGTATATATATACCCCGATGCTATCTACAACCACATGGTTACTCAGACACGATATCTACAGGTATATATATACCCTGATGCTATCTACAACCACATGGTTACTCAGACACGATATCTACAGGTATATATATATACCCCGATGCTATCTACAACCACAGGAGAACCCTTTGAAGAACTACTGGAACCAAAAAGGGTTCTCCTATGGGGACAGCTGAAGAACCTCTGTGGAACCCTTTTTGTCTAAAAGTATACACACATTACCGGCTACTGCAGTGTGTCCCCACACTTACACAGTATACGCTATCTACAGGTACACATACACCTATATACACTATCTACAGGTTCATATACACTATCTTCAGGTACATATAAAACTATATACACTATCTACAGGTTCATATACACTATCTACAGGTACACATACACCTATATACACTGTCTACAGGTTCATATACACTATCTTCAGGTACATATAAAACTATATACACTGTCTACAGGTTCATATACACTATCTACAGGTACATATACACCTGTATACACTATCTACACCTACATTTACACCTATATACACTATCTACAGGTACATATACACCTATATACACTATCTACACCTACATTTACACCTATATACACTATATACAGGTACATATACACCTATATACACTATCTACACCTACATTTACACCTATATACACTATCTACAGGTACATATACACCTATATACACTATCTACACCTACATTTACACCTATATACACTATCTACAGGTACATATACACCTATATACACTATCTACAGGTACATATACACCTATAAACACTATCTACAGGTACATATACACCTATATACACTATATACAGGTACATATACACCTATATACACTATCTACACCTACATTTACACCTATATACACTATCTACAGGTACATATACACCTATATACACTATCTACACCTACATTTACACCTATATACACTATCTACAGGTACATATACACCTATATACACTATCTACAGGTACATATACACCTATAAACACTATCTACAGGTACATATACACCTATATACACTATATACAGGTACATATACACCTATATACACTATCTACACCTACATATACACCTATATACACTATCTACACCTACATATACACCTATATACACTATCTACAGGTACATATACACCTATACACACTATCTACAAGTACATATACACCTATATACACTATCTACACCTACATTTACACCTATATACACTATCTACAGGTACATATACACCAATATACACTATCTACATGTACATATACACCTGTATACATGGATATACCTATTCAAATTATACACACCTAATCTAAGCTACACTGAGATATGTAGGCCTATATATAAACATTCATGGATATGTGCATATCACCTCATCAGATTTACAAGCAACCTTTCACCCCTGCAGGTAACAAGGATCCAGTACATCGATAAGAGACCCCACTACGACAAGGCCGTGATCTCAGTGGAAGACCACGCCTCCTGCCGCTGCCAGACACACCCCTCGGCCACAGCTGCAGCCAGGTCTACCTCCCTCCCCCCTCCTCCCCCCAGACTCACCCCCAAACCCCCCTCCCTCTCTAAGGAAGACCTCCATCGCCATGACGACATGAAGGCCAATCAAAGGTTCCATGTGGATGACAGGGGGCAGCTGGAGAGACAGTGGCAGAACAAGTACACCCTGTCACACACACAGCCACGGACACACACTCTGGAGGGGACCGGGCCTGGGAGACACACACTCGCAGGGACACACACACAGACACACCCAATGGCAGGGGCAGGGATGCAGGTAGGGACACACACAGGCACACACACACAGACGGGTCCCTCTTCTGAGCTCCCTATAGGGCATGGCAGTGGGTACGAGGGGGGGAGAGGGGAGGAGAGAGGGTCACAAACACCCCACCGCACACACACTGACACACAGCCCAACACAGGAGAGAGGCAACACATTGACAACACAGAGAGGACACAGGAGATAGGAAGACAGCAACAACTGCAACAGTACTACCAACAACAACAATATCTACAACAACAGCAACAATATCAACAACAACAACAACAGCAACAACATCAGCAACATCAACAACAACAGTACCAACCATACAGCCAAGAGCCAGAGCTCAGGACTCAATACAAACACAACGCTCCCCAATCCGACAGCAGCGGACCACCTGACACAAAACAACCGGCCAATCACAAACCAGAACTGGTCCACAGCAACACAGAACCAACCGATGATAATGGCTCAAGCACAGAGGTGGCCAATAGAGACGCACTAAAGGATACAGAGGTCACCAGTCAGAGACAGGCAGCGACAGAAGTGACCAATCACAGAAAGGAGGACGGTAAAGAGCGACACAGCCAGACAGAGCTGTCCAATCAGGAACAAAGACACTCAGAGTCGACCAATCACAAACACCGAGGCTCAGAGTTGACCAATCAGGGTGACTCTGTCACAGAGGAGGAGAGCAGGAAGAAACTTCTAGAACTCTTACAGAGAGAACTGGGCCAGAAACAACAGCATCATCCTCATTATCCTCATCTTCCTCATCAAGACCATCGTCATCCTCACCATCGTCAGTCTCGAACACAAACCACCACCACACAAAGACCAGGTACTGGGAATTTGGGAATTTGTTTTTGTGTGTGTGTGTGTGTGTGTATGTGCGTGTGCGTGTGTGTGTGTGTGTGTGTGTGTGTGTGTGTGTGTGTGTGTGTGTGTGTGTGTGTGTGTGTGTGTGTGTGTGTGTGTGTGTGTGTGTGTGTGTGTGTGTGTGTGTGTGTGTGTGTGTGTGTGTATGTGCATGTGTATGTATGTGCACGTGTGTGTGTGTGTGCCTGTGTGCACGAATGCATGTGTTAGCACATATGTGTGTGTGTGTGTGTGTGTGTATGTTGTGGGTCAGTAACTATGTATGCCTGTGAGAGTTGACGTTAGGGGAAGAGGCTGTTAGAGGAAGTAGACCTGTTTTCTTTTGTGGTCCTGACTGTCGTAGACCACATGTATGATTATATGAGCATATGTGTCCTGTCATTCTTTCCCTCCCCCTGCAACATGGGACCTGAACTTCCGCTTCCTGTTAAAACAGGTTCCTAGCGGTCACAAACGTGATGGGAGTTACAGACATTGTTACAGATGCCTCAGAGGTGATTACATTACACTGTCCTTGACTATTTTATGTTATCTAACACAATGCATCTCTCTCTCTCTCTCTCTCTCTCTCTCTCTCTCTCTCTCTCTCTCTCTCTATCTCTCCCTCTTCCATCTCTCTTTCTCTATCTCTCTCCCTCTTCCACCTCTCTCTCCCCTCTCTCTCTCTCTCGTCCAGTGCCCCCCACGTTGTCCTCCAGCAGGGCCCCAGGGTGGTCCCCCAGCACCCCGTCCCCTCCCCCCAAGCCCCCCCAGGGCCCGTTCAGACCGGCCCTTCCCCGCGGACGCAGGAGGAGGAAACACCGGAGCCGCATCAGCAAGGCTGCCCTCCGAACCATGATCATGTAGAGAGAGATGGTAAGGGAGGAGGGAGGGGGGGGGGGCAGACCAGCAGATGGAAAGGTAAGAAAGACAGAGGGAGACAGCGGGAGAGAAAGAGGGAGAGAAAGAAAGATACATCGAGGGTGTAGATATTAAAATGTCAGACATAGTATGGAGGGGGGAGAGAATGAAAAGCTTGAGAATGAGAGACTATCTAACTCCTCTACCTCTCTTCTACAGGCCACTGGGTCGACTGTGTCTGCCCACCCAGGGTCGTGCTCATTAGGCACCAAACGGAAGAAAACGGACTGAAACAGGGACACACACACAACATGGAATAAACCCTAATTTCCTGTTTCATAAAACATTGTGTGCCTTCATGAATACTGAGGGATACTGCTGGCTATGGAACCTCAGGATGGACACTGGAGACTGGGCAGCACTTCTGGACTCTACTGCTGGCTATGGAACCTCAGGATGGAGACTGGAGACTGGGCAGCACTTCTGGACTCTACTGCTGGCTATGCTAACAGACATTACTGCAGGCTGTGTCAATCTTTGCACCCCAGAATGGACTGGTGACCGCTATGTAGCATCTTTCTATAAAAAATCTGCTAGCTTTATTTAAACCGCGATATCAAGACAATAGACAATCTCAGACAGAGACTCTCCTTAGAAAGGAGGTTGTTCTGGATGTTTAACACTGGAAGTAGAGGGATGTAACCTTTGAAAAAGGAGCTAAGCAAACTACATCTCCCATCAGCCATTGGCTTGTATACTTCTAGCCCCGCCTACTTTGAACACTGGCTACCGATTGGACAGTTAAGGAGGGTGTTCGGCGGATATTATTAGATCGCTTGCTGCAACAGCCATTGATTGGTTGATTTAGATGCCATGGAACACACCCCTCTCTACAGCTTGACTATGATTGGTTGCTGAGAATATAACTGACATCTTATTGGCCCAAAATGGTGCTTGAGGCCATCTATTTGTAAGAGACAACGCAAAGCTTGGATGTGGATATTTTCACTGGAATGGACTGGGTTGACTATGGAAACTGTTCTCAGATAAACAATGTTATCCTACTGGTGTATCTGGGATAACTGTCCTGGGAATATGACTGGTGTAACTGGGAATAACTGTCCTGGGAATATGACTGGTGTAACTGGGATAACTGTCCTGGGAATATGACTGGTGTAACTGGGGATAACTGTCCTGGGAATATGACTGGTGTAACTGGGAATAACTGTCCTGGGAATATGACTGGTGTAACTGGGAATATGGCTGGTGTAACTGGGAATATGACTGGTGTAACTGGGATAACTGTCCTGGGAATATGACTGGTGTAACTGGGATAACTGTCCTGGGAATATGACTGGTGTATCTGGGATAACTGTCCTGGGAATATGACTGGTATAACTGGGATAACTGTCCTGGGAATATGACTGGTGTAACTGGGAATAACTGTCCTGGGAATATGACTGGGGTAACTGGGGATAACTGTCCTGGGAATATGACTGGTGTAACTGGGATAACTGTCCTGGGAATATGACTGGTGTAACTGGGGATAACTGTCCTGGGAATATGACTGGTGTAACTGGGATAACTGTCCTGGGAATATGACTGGTGTAACTGGGATAACTGTCCTGGGAATATGACTGGTGTAACTGGGAATAACTGTCCTGGGAATATGACTGGTGTAACTGGGATAACTGTCCTGGGAATATGACTGGTGTAACTGGGAATAACTGTCCTGGGAATATGACTGGTGTAACTGGGAATAACTGTCCTGGGAATATGACTGGTGTAACTGGGATAACTGTCCTGGGAATATGACTGGTGTAACTGGGGATAACTGTCCTGGGAATATGACTGGTGTAACTGGGGATAACTGTCCTGGGAATATGACTGGTGTAACTGGGGATAACTGTCCTGGGAATATGACTGGTGTAACTGGGGATAACTGTCCTGGGAATATGACTGGTGTAACTGGGGATAACTGTCCTGGGAATATGACTGGTGTAACTGGGATAACTGTCCTGGGAATATGACTGGTGTAACTGGGGATAACTGTCCTGGGAATATGACTGGTGTAACTGGGGATAACTGTCCTGGGAATATGACTGGTGTAACTGGGGATAACTCTCCTGGGAATATGACTGGTGTAACTGGGAATATGACTGGTGTAACTGGGGATAACTGTCCTGGGAATATGACTGGTGTAACTGGGATAACTGTCCTGGGAATATGACTGGTGTAACTGGGGATAACTGTCCTGGGAATATGACTGGTGTAACTGGGGATAACTGTCCTGGGTATATGACTGGTGTAACTGGGTATAACTGTCCTGGGAATATGACTGGTGTAACTGGGGATAACTGTCCTGGGAATATGACTGGTGTAACTGGGATAACTGTCCTGGGAATATGACTGGTGTAACTGGGAATATGACTGGTGTAACTGGGGATAACTGTCCTGGGAATATGACTGGTGTAACTGGGGATAACTGTCCTGGGAATATGACTGGTGTAACTGGGGATAACTGTCCTGGGAATATGACTGGGGTAACTGGGGATAACTGTCCTGGGAATATGACTGGTGTAACTGGGGATAACTGTCCTGGGAATATGACTGGTGTAACTGGGATAACTGTCCTGGGAATATGACTGGTGTAACTGGGATAACTGTCCTGTGAATATGACTGGTGTAACTGGGATAACTGTCCTGGGAATATGACTGGTGTAACTGGGGATAACTGTCCTGGGAATATGACTGGTGTAACTGGGATAACTGTCCTGGGAATATGACTGGTGTAACTGGGAATAACTGTCCTGGGAATATGACTGGTGTAACTGGGAATATGACTGGTGTAACTGGGATAACTGTCCTGGGAATATGACTGGTGTAACTGGGGATAACTGTCCTGGGAATATGACTGGTGTAACTGGGATAACTGTCCTGGGAATATGACTGGTGTAACTGGGAATAACATGAGTAAAGGGGGATAGAACATATGGATAGTGAAGAACTGAAAGGAGAAGCTCGGTGTAGGGGGAATGCGCCCTTAGACACTGATCTCTGGTCAGTTTAGCATTTTCCTTGCTAATTGTTAATGTTAGATTTGGTGAAGGGGAAGCTGATCTTAGATCTGGTGCGAGAAGCTCAGGACACAGAGACATGTCATTACTACTACAGTATCTTTCAATGTTCTGTCTTCACCTGGATCCAACCAATCCAAACACTGGAGTAGTTACACACTGGAGCGCAGATAGAACTAGAAAACATAGAGGGAAAAGTAGAGGGAGCGCATAGAGAGCATTTAAATAGAACTGTTCTAGTTGTCCTATATCTATTACAGAGGAAAAACAGGTATAGAACTGGAAAACAGAGTGAAAACATAGAAGGAGAGCAAAAAGAGCATAGATGTTGAACAGGTCTAGTTGTTCTCTTTTTGATAGAGAGAAGCAGATATAGAACTGTAAAACCTAGATTGAAGGACAGTATTTTTGCACTGGGAGAGCAGAGAAAGGAACATATGCCAAACGTCACCATAGTCACCATACCAGGAGGCCATAGACTACTCAGATGACAGACACTCAACACTGGCTCTATACCTGACGTTAGATAGATGTATGTTTCAACTTTTTCAACGTAGCCTGGAATGTGTGGCGGATATATTTCAAGGGAATTGTTGCTCAGTAGTTCCTCAACGTAGCATGGGGAGTTGTGTGTTTCAGCTGTAGGGAAGTCTGTTATCTTTGTCTTGCCAAACACGGAAGCAACAATGTAGCGTTGTTGACTGACTCAACAGTCAAACACCCAGGTTACAATAAGGAACTGGAGATTGTACTGTATGTCAGGAGAATTCAACTCTTACCCTACGAGGTCCGGAGCCTGCTGCTTTTCTGTTGTCCCTGATAATGAATTGCACCCACCCCAGGTATAAGTCAGTCCCTGATTAGTGGGGAGCAATGAAAAAAAGCAGGTTGAACTGGCTTTGAGGGTCCGGATTTGAATTTGAGGGCTGTAGGTCATTCATTGTGCCATAGTGGTTATGTCTCTCTCTTCCCCATCCTGAGACGAGAGCAGGGCTGTCAGCATCCGTTCCGTGGAGGGCTGTAGGTCTTCTGGTTTTTCTTATTTTCCCTTTCATTTGTGTCCAATTAAGAACTAGACAACCAGCTAAAGGGAATTTCCTTACTAATCAGTGACCTTAATGAATCAATCAAGTACAAGGGAGAAGTGAAAACCCGCAGCCACTCGGCCCTCCAGGAACTGAGTTTGTCCCCCCCGGACGACCCCGGGTATCAGGCTAGAAATAAAACCAGCTAAGCCAGTATTTCTCAATCCTGGTCCTGGGGACCCAAAACAGTGGACACTTTTGTTTTTGCCCTAGCACTCTAGAACCAGGATTTGAGAAGTGATGAGCTAAGGGAGTGGAGACAGCCATCACTGGGGGAGAAATAGAATTTGGGATGCTTTGAAAAACAATGTCAAACTTTTTGGAACGGCTCTGAGAGAGAAATGTTCTCCAACACTGTATCTACTGTACGTGAAATTAACATGGTGTTTTTTATTTCTTAACTTATTTCAAATGGAGGATGTGTCATTCTCTGGTTCCTAAGTGTAATTATTGTTGCTGATGATAATTATTGTTGTTGTACATTGTTATTGTTAATGAATGCTATTTTTAATATAAACATAAAGGCCAGAATTATATTAATATAATGAACGTGTGTATCGTCTTTCCTTATTTGACTTTGACAGACACACACTCAAGCACATACACTCATACCTAATGAAAGGAGGTAACACATGCAGTGTGTGTGTGTGTATATACACTGCTCAAAAAAATAAAGGGAACACTTAAACAACACAATGTAACTCCATGTCAATCACACTTCTGTGAAATCAAACTGTCCACGTAGGAAGCAACACTGATTGACAATACATTTCACATGCTGTTGTGCAAATGGAATAGACAACAGGTGGAAATTATAGGCAAATAGCAAGACACCCCCAATAAAGGAGTGGTTCTGCAGGTGGTGACCACAGACCACTTCTCAGTTCCTATGCTTCCTGGCTGATGTTTTGGTCACTTTTGAATGCTGGCGGTGCTTTCACTCTAGTGGTAGCATGAGACGGAGTCTACAACCCACACAAGTGGCTCAGGTAGTGCAGCTCATCCAGGATGGCACATCAATGCGAGCTGTGGCAAGAAGGTTTGCTGTGTCTGTCAGCGTAGTGTCCAGAGCATGGAGGCGCTACCAGGAGACAGGCCAGTACATCAGGAGACGTGGAGGAGGCCGTAGGAGGGCAACAACCCAGCAGCAGGACCGCTACCTCCGCCTTTGTGCAAGGAGGATCAGGAGGAGCACTGCCAGAGCCCTGCAAAATGACCTCCAGCAGGCCACAAATGTGCATGTGTCTGCTCAAATGGTCAGAAACAGACTCCATGAGGGTGGTATGAGGGCCCGACGTCCACAGGTGGGGGTTGTGCTTACAGCCCAACACCGTGCAGGACATTTGGCATTTGCCAGAGAACACCAAGATTGGCAAATTCGCCACTGGCGCCCTGTGCTCTTCACAGATGAAAACAGGTTCACACTGAGCACGTGACAGACGTGACAGAGTCTGGAGACGCCGTGGAGAACCTTCTGCTGCCTGCAACATCCGCCAGCATGACCGGTTTGGCGGTGGGTCAGTCATGGTGTGGGGTGGCATTTCTTTGGGGGGGCGCACAGCCCTCTATGTGCTCGCCAGAGGTAGCCTGACTGCCATTAGGTACCGAGATGAGATCCTCAGACCCCTTGTGAGACCATATGCTGGTGCGGTTGGCCCTGGGTTCCTCCTAATGCAAGACAATGCTAGACCTCATGTGGCTGGAGTGTGTCAGCAGTTCCTGCAAGAAGAAGGCATTGATGCTATGGACTGGCCCACCCGTTCCCCAGACCTGAATCCAATTGAGCACATCTGGGACATCATGTCTCGCTCCATCCACTACGCCACGTTGCACCACAGACTGTCCAGGAGTTGGCGGATGCTTTAGTCCAGGTCTGGGAGGAGATCCCTCAGGAGACCATCCGCCACCTCATCATGAGCATGCCCAGGCGTTGTAGGGAGGTCATACAGGCACGTGGAGGCCACACACACTACTGAGCCTCATTTTGACTTGTTTTAAGGACATTACATCAAAGTTGGATCAGCCTGTAGTGTGGTTCTCCACTATAATTTAGAGTGTGACTCCAAATCCAGACCTCCATGGGTTGATTAGAAAATTATTTTTGTGTGGTTTTGTTGTCAGCACATTCAACTATGTAAAGAAAAAAGTATTTAATAAGAATATTTCATTCATTCAGATCTAGGATGTGTTATTTTAGTGTTTACTTTATTTTTTTGAGCAGTATATATGTGCGTGTGTAACGGTTTTCTTCCATTGGTGAAGGAGAGGACCAACATGCAGCGCGGCTAGTGTTCAACATATTTAATAAACAAAGAGACGAATACGTGAACACTATACAAAATACAAAATAACAAATGTGAAAACCGAGACAGACCTATCTGGTGCAGAACACAAACACAGAGACAGGAAACAATCACCCACAAACCCCCAACACAAAACAAGCCACCTATATATGATTTTCAATCAGGGACAACGATAGACAGCTGCCTCTGATTGAGAACCATATTAGGCTGAACATAGAAACAAACAAACTAGACACACAACATAGAATTCCCACCCAGCTCACGTCCTGACCAACAAGCAAAACACATAAGAACTATGGTCAGGACGTGACAGGGTGTGTGTGTGCACATGCGTGTGTGCATGCGTGTGTGTGTGTGTGTGTGTGTTGTGGTCGTGTTATGGTCCTATCCTAATCTTTGACTATGACAGCATGTTCTGAGCATGCAGACAGAGGACAGATGACAGGAATGGACAGATGACAGGAGGAGAAAAGACAGAGAAAGAGGGAAGGACACAGGAGGGAGAAAGAAGTGAGAGTGGCTGGTCAGAACTCAGCAGAGTGAGAAGAAGAGAGAGAAAGAGAGTGTCACTACATCGGAGAAAGAAGCTGAGAACGAATGTGAACTACATTGACTTTACAACGACAGAGGAAAAATGTAGTACAGAGAGAGAGAGAGAGAGAGAGAGAGAGAGAGAGAGAGAGAGAGAGAGAGAGAGAGAGAGATTGATAGAGGGAGACAGACAGACAGACAGACAGACAGACAGACAGACAGACAGACAGACAGACAGACAGACAGACAGACAGACAGACAGACAGACAGAGACAGAGTGCTTAGCTGTGGGTCAGAGAAGTGGGTGGTGAGCAGACTGAGGAGATTTACTAGAAGTGTCATCCCATTTGGTAACTGTCTCTTCAGGATGGGGGAGGGTGGGGAAGGGTCAAAAGGTGCCTCTCTGTACTGTAAGAGTGCCGATTCAGCCCTTAGAACTGGCCCCCGAGACCACACACACACACACACACACACACACACACACACACACACACACACACACACACACACAGACAGACAGACAGACAGACAGACAGACAGACAGACAGACAGACAGACAGACAGACAGACAGACAGACAGACAGAATACAGTACACACACCTGTGTGTCTGTTTAAATAGGGGTGTTTTTCCGCCTCCTGGCCTGCCTGGTTGTTTGAGAACATTTATTTCACACCCCTGCTACAAGGTCTGAGTGTGTCTGTGTGTGTGTCTTTTTGTGCGGCGTCCATGTGTGTTTGTCTGCGCGTCCGTGTGCATGTGTGTGTTCATACGCATGCATGCCGTGTGTGTGTGTGTGTGTGTGTGTGTGTGTGTGTGTGTGTGTGTGTGTGTGTGTGTGTGTGTGTGTGTGTGTGTGTGTGTGTGTGTGTGTGTGTGTGTGTGTGTGTGTGTGTGTGTGTGTGTGTGTGTGTGTGTGTGTGTGTGTCTGCAACAAGCTCTCACAGTCTCACTGCAGAATCCAACGTTTGTCCATAAACATCCACATTTAGAAGGTTAAGTTTAGACATTAATTCCTTTCCTGCAGTCAAATGACAAAATCGCCCTCTAGATTCCTCGTGGGTGGAATGTTATTAATAATGTTCATAATTTCATAATTAATAAACATTATTTCAAAAAGCCCGCTGAAAGTCTGGTGTTTCTACGGTTTTGTTTTATTTAGGTCTTCTGTCATTTATGTAAAGTGTAATATTGGGACGCAAACTCAAAATTGAATCCATTTCTAGTCTATATCTGACGTGGTACAGGTGTCACACCCTGATCTGTTTCACCTGTCTTTGTGATTGTCTCCACCCCCTCCAGGTGTCACCCATCTTCGCTATTATCCCCTGTGTATTTACACCTGTGTTCTCCGTTGACCTGTCTATTGCCCCTGTTGGATTATTAAGTCATTGTTAATTCGACGTTGTTGCATCTGGGTCTTACCTTCATACAGGTGTCTGTAAGTCCATAACCATGTGTGTGAGGTGGACACTTCTGTTCCTCAGTAGATTTGCTTAAGACCACCAAGAAACACTCTGTGTGACCCTGATTTTGCCACTGCAGTAAATTAAGTTCAGGGTTAAGTTTTAGGATAGGGATTTTTTTTTTTTTATCCATAGGTTACGTTTATGCAATAACTCAGAATGGCTAAGGTAAAGGTTAAGGTTTGGGATAGAGTTAAAACATGAAGTTTAGTCACTCATTGTAAATGGTAAAACCCAAGCCTACTGACGTAATAGTGCCCACCGTTACCCCAAGTAGCGGGTGTTGAAGGCATCCTCTGATGTCCTGGGGACCCCAATCTCAACGTGGATCTTGAGCGACCTAACTGGTGTGTGTGCGTGTCCGCCTGTGTTTGTGTGTGTGTGTGTGTGTGTCTGCCTATGTGTGTGTGTGTGTGTGTGTGTGTGTGTGTGTGTGTGTGTGTGTGTGTGTGTGTGTGTGTGTGTGTGTGTGTGTGTGTGTGTGTGTGTGTGTGTGTGTGTGTGTGTGTGTGTGTGTGTGTGTGTGTGAGTGTCCTGTCATCTCCAGTGTGGGCTAGAGTAATGAGCTCAGCCCTGGTCAGTACTAGGTCTCAGCCAATAGGCAATAGGTGTGAGAGGCTGCGGTGAGATCGACCAATGAGGTGAGCCAGAGTTCACTGTTCAGCCAGGTCACTGTGACCAAAGCTTACACCCTAAACCCACGCCTGTGTGTGTGCGTGTGCGTGTGTTTGTGTGTGTCTCACTCACCATTGTCACCTTGGCGAGAGTCCCTTGTTTCACATGCTGTTACAGTCTTATGAATGAACGACATTGTCTTTGTGTGTATGTGCGTGGGATCGTGTGTGTGTTTGTGTGTGTGTGTGTGTGTGTGTGTGTGTGTGTGTGTGTGTGTGTGTGTGTGTGTGTGTGTGTGTGTGTGTGTGTGTGTGTGTGTGTGTGTGTGTGTGTGTGTGTGTGTGTGTGTGTGTTGTAAATGAATGCGCTATTAGCTGGCAGTCTCAATCATGGTCAACCTCTCACTGTGCTGTCATATCTAAACACTACAGTCAGTACTCCCACGTTTAACACACTACTGAGAGGACAAGTTCTTAAAGGGGAGCTGCGTGTGTTTGTACGTGCGTGCGTGAGTGTGATGTCACCCTATAGTGACCTGTGTCTGACTCTTGGGGAGACCAGATGTTTCATTCTCTGAAGATGACACGCCATGAGGTCACCATGAGGATATTTCATTCCCTCTCTCTCTCTCTCTCTCTCTCTCTCTCTCTCTCTCTCTCTCTCTCTCTCTCTCTCTCTCACACTCACTCTCACTCTCTCCATCTCTCGTGCTGTCTGCTCTCTCTTGCTCTGGTTCTCTCTCTGTCACCCGTCTTTCTCTATCCCTCTTTATCTCTCTCTCTCCGTCTGTCATCTTCAGTCTCACCCACAATCAATCTCTCTTAGTCTGTCTGTCTCTCGTCCCCTACACACACATCCAACCCTCAACCACCTACTACAGTAAACATCTGTCTGTCTCTCTTCCCCTACACACACATCCAACCCTCAACCACCTACTACAGTAAACATCTGTCTGTCTCTCTTCCCCTACACACACACCCAACCCTCAACCACCTACTACAGTAAATGTCTGTCTCTGTCCCTGCACACAACTACAGTCTAGTATATCTGTATATCTGTCTGCCTGTTTGAATGTCTGTCTGCCTGTCTGTACACCTGTCTGTCTGTCTATCTGTCTGTCTATCGCCATTTCTGCCAGTCTGTCTATCTACCTGTATGCCTGTCTGCCTGTATTTCTGTCTGTCTGTCTGCGTGTCTGGGTGTCTGCCTGTCTGTCTATCTACCTATCGGCCTGTCTGTATGTATGTCTGTCTACCCTTCTGTCTGTCTACCTGTCTGTCTGCCTGTCTCTCTGTCTAACTGTATGCCTATTTGTCTACCTGTCTGCATGTCTGTCTGTCTGTCTATCTGTCTGCCTGTCTACCTGTCTGCCTGTCTGTCTGCCTGACTGTCTACCTGTCTGTCTGACTACCTGTCAGTCTGTTGACCTGCCTATTTGACTGACTGTCTACTTGTCTGTCTGTCTGTCTGTCTGTCTGTCTGTCTGTCTGTCTGTCTTTCTGTCTGTCTGTCTGTCTGTCTACCTGTGTTTCTGTCTGTCTGCCTGTCTGCCTGGCTGGCTGTCTGTCTACCAGTCTGCATGTCTGTCTGTCTGTCTACCTGTCTGCATGTCTGTCTGCCTGTCTGTCTCTCTGTATACCTGTCTAAATGTCTGCCTGTCTAAATGTCTGTGTACCTGTCTGTCTGTCTGTCTGTCTGTCTGTCTGTCTGTATGTCTGGCTGTCTTTCTATCTGTCTCTCTGTCTGCCTGTCTACCTGTCTGCCTACCTATCTACCTATCAGTCAACCTGTCTGTCTGTCTACCTGCCTGCCTGCCTGTCTGTTTTACCTGTCTGTCTGCCTGTCTGTCTGTCTGTCTGTCTGTCTGTTTTACATGTCTGCCTGTCTGTCTGTTTTACCTGTCTGCCTGTTTGTCTGTCTGTTTTACATGTCTGCCTGTTTGTCTGCCTGTTTTACCTGTCTGCCTTCTTCCTTCCTTTCTGTCTGTCTGTCTGTCTGTCTGTCTGTCTGTCTGTCTGTCTGTCCGTTTAGTCCCAGGGTCCTTAGCTTAGTGATGAGCTTTGACGGCACTATGGTGTTGAACGCTGAGCTGTAGTCAATGAATAGCATTAACACATTGGTGTTCCTTTTGTCCAGGTGGGAAAGGGCTGTGTGGAGTGCAATAGAGATTGTATCATCTGTGGATCTGTTGGTGCGGTATGTGGGTCTAGGGTTTCTGGGATAATGGTGTTGATGTGAGCCATGACCAGCCTTTCAAAGCATTTCATGGCTACAGACGTGAGTGCTACGGGTCGGTAGTCATGTAGGCAGGTTACCTTAGTGTTCTTGGGCACAGGGACTATGGTGGTCTGCTTGAAACATGTTGGAATTACAGACTCAGACAGGGAGAGGTTGAAAATGTCAGTGAAGACACTTGCGAGTTGGTCAGCGCATGCTCGGAGTACACATCCTCGTAATCCGTCTGGCCCTGAAGCCTTGTGAATGTTGACCTGTTTGAAAGTCTTACTCACTTTGGCTGAGGAGAGCGTGATCACACAGTCATTGGAACAGCTGATGCTCTCATGCATGTTTCAGTGTTACTTGCCTCGAAGCGAGCATAGAAATTATTTAGCTCGTCTGGGAGGCTTGTGTCACTGGGCAGCTCTCGGCTGTGCTTCCCTTTGTCGTCTGTAACAGTTTGCAAGCCCTGCCACGTCTGATGAGCGTCGGAGCCGGTGTAGTACGATTCGATCTTAGTCCTGTATTGAAGCTTTGCCTGTTTGATGGGTCATCGGAGGGCATAGCGGGATTTCTTATAAGCTTCGGGTTTGAGTCCTGCTTCTTGAAATCGGCAGCTCTACCCTTTAGCTCAGTGCGAATGTTGCCTGTAATCCATGGCTTCTGGTTGGGGTATGTACGTACAGTAACTGAGGGAACGACGTCCTCAATGCACTTATTGATAAAGCCAGTGACTGATGTGGTGTACTCCTCAATGCCATTGTAAGAATCCCGGAACATATTCCAGTCTGTGCTAGCAAAACAGTCCTGTAGTTTAGCATCTGCTTCATCTGACCACTTTCTTATTAACCGAGTCACTGGTGCTTCCTGCTTTTATTTTTGCTTGTTATCAGGAATCAGAAGGATAGAATTATGCTCAGAATTGCCAAATGGAGGGCAAGGGAGAGCTTTGTATGTGTCTCTGTGTGTGGAGTAAAGGTGGTCTACAATTTGTTTTTCCTCTGGTTGCACATTTAACATGCTGATAGAAATGACGTAAAACTGATTTAAGTTTCCCTGCATTAAAGTCTTTGGCCACTAGGAGTGCCGCATCTGGATGAGCATTTTCCCGGTATACAGCTCATTGAGTGTGGTTTTAGTGACAGCATCAGTCTGTGGTGGTAAGTAGACAGCTATGAAAAATACAGATGAAAACTCTCTAGGTAGATAGTGTGGTCTACAGCTTATCATGAGATACTCTACCTCAGGCGAGCAAAACCTAGACTTCCTTAGATATCGTGCACCAGCTGTTGTTCACATAAAAGCATAGGCCCCTGCCTGTCTTACCAGAGGATGCTGTTCTGTCCTGCCGATGGAGTGTATAACCCACCAGCTGTATGTTCTTACTATCGTCATTCAGCCACGACTCTGTGAAACATAAAATATTACAGTTTTTAATGTCCTGTTGGTAGAATGTATATTCCTTCAGCTCGTCCCATTTATTTTCCAAAGATTGAACATTAGCTAGCAGGTTAGCCACTTGTCGCCTGATCCTCACAAGGCACCCAGATCTTTTTCCACTAAATCTCTGTTTCCTTCTCCAGCGAATCATGGGGATCTGGGCCTGGTCGGGTGTCTGTAGTAGTACATCCCTCCCGCCCGACTCATTGGAGAAGAACTCTTGTGAGTAATCACAATTCTGATGTCCAGAAGCTCTTTTCGGTCATAAGAGACGGTAGCAGCAACATTATGTACAAAACAAGTTACGAACCGAAAACAACTAATAAAATAGCATGGTTGGTTGAGAGCTGATAAAACGACAGCCCTCCCCTACGGCGCCATCTGTCTGTCAAACAGGCTACACGCTAGTCTCCACTGGATAGAGGAGGGAGGAGAGAGAAGAGAGGATAGAGAAGAGAGAGGACAGTGGAGAGAGGAGAGAGGAAAGAGAAGAGAGGAGAGAGGAGAGAGGAAAGAGAAGAGAGGAGAGAGGAGAGAGGAAAGAGAAGAGAGGAGAGAGGAGAGAGGAAAGAGAAGAGAGGAGAGAGGAGAGAGGAAAGAGAAGAGAGGAGAGAGGAAAGAGCGCGGAGGACGGACTTTGGCCCAAATGAGAAAAGCCCAATATTTCAGGGTCGGGTTAGACCTGGGCCAGAAGTTGAAAAGGTTACTGGTTGTCACGGGTGATACGTCGCTGATAAAAAGATATACGAATCTGGCCCACGGGTGGTTTTATTTGGCCCACCAAGTTTTCTGAGCAAATTATTTTTATTTCTAATTATGTTCCGGCTCCCCGACCAGCCGCTCAATAAAAAATTGTCCCCCGGCTGAATCTAGTTAATGATCCCTGATATATGCTGATGATTCAACCATACACGCATCAGCAACCACAGCTAATGAAGTCCCTGAAACCCTTCACAAAGAGTTGCAGTCAGGTTTGGAATGGGTGGCCGTTGTTGGTGTGGCTGTTAAACAAATTGAGGAGACCAAATTACTTGGTGTTACCTTAGATTGTAAACTGTAACGGTCAAAGCATAGATTCAATGGTTGTAAAGATGGAGAGAGGTCAGTCCATAATAAAGAGATGCTCTGCTTTTTAGACACCACACTCCACAAAGCACGTCCTGCAGGCTCTAGTTTTATCCAATCTTGATACTTGTACAGTCATGTGGTCAAATGCTGCAAAGAAAGACCTAGTTAAGCTGCAGCTGGCCCCTGCATGGAGCTCCCTTCCATCTTATATAGCGCAAGTGAACAGCAAACCTGGTTTCAAAACACAAATAAAGCAACACCTCACGGCACATCGCCTCTCCCCCATGTGACCTACTTGTTGTGTGTATGTGCTGACATGTATGTGGAACTGATAGATGTACACACACACACTACATGTTCATGTTACTACATGTATGTAAATTGTAAAGTATTTTGTCTGTAATGTATTTCTTGTTATGTGTCAGACCCCAGTAAGACTAGCTGTCACCATTGGCGTCGGCTAATGGGGATGCTAATAAATCAAATCAAAATATATCTATCTCCCAGTCTCTCTCTCTCTCTCTCTCTCTCTCTCTCTCTCTCTCTCTCTCTCTCTCTCTCTCTCTCTCTCTCTCTGGCTATGTCTCTGTGTCTCTCCCTCTCTCTCTCTGTCTCTCTGTCTCTCACTCTTTGTCCCCCCTCTCTTTCTCCCTCTCACTCCCCCCTCACCTCCTCTCTCTCTCTCTCTCTCTCTGGCTATGTCTCTCCCTCTTCATGTCCCCTCTCTTTCTCCCTCTCTCCCCCCTCCCCTCTCTCTCTCTCTCTCTCTCTCTCTCTCTCTCTCTCTCTCTCTCTCTCTCTCTCTCTCTCTCTCTCTCTCTCTCTCTCTCTCTCTCTCTCTCTCTCTCTCTACCTCTACCTCTTCGTCCCCCCTCTCTTTCTCCCTCTCTCCCCCCCTCCCCTCCTCTCTCTCTTTCTCTCTGTCTCTCCCTCTTCGTCCCCCCCTCTCTTTCTCCCTCTCTCTCTCCCCTCCCCTCCCCTTCTCTCTCTCTCTCTCTCTCTCTCTCTCTCTCTCTCTCTCTCTCTCTCTCTCTCTATCTCTCTCTCTCTCTCTCTCTCTCTCTCTCTCTCTCTCTCTCTCTCTCTCTCTCTCTCTCTCTCTCTACCTCTACCTCTTCGTCCCCCCTCTCTTTCTCCCTCTCTCCCCCCCTCCCCTCCTCTCTCTCTTTCTCTCTGTCTCTCCCTCTTCGTCCCCCCCCTCTCTTTCTCTCCCTCTCTCTCTCCCCTCCCCTCCCCTCTCTCCCTCTCTCTCTCTCTTTCTCCCTCTCTCTCCCCCTCCCCTCCCCTTCTCTCTCTCTCTCTCTCTCTCTCTCTCTCTCTCTCTCTCTCTCTCTCTCTCTCTCTCTCTGTCTCTCCCTCTCCCCCCCCTCTCTTTCTCCCTCTCACTCCCCCCTCCCCTCCTCTCTCTCTGTCATTGTAAGTCAATACTATATTATCAGGCTGTGTGTCTGTGCATCTCCCTGTCTGACTGTTTCTCATTCATTGTGAGGAAACACTAACTAGGACCCACCCTTCTCACCGTCGGAGAGACCCATCCTGCCACAACGGTGTTGTCTGTTAGAGGGGCGTGTGGTGATGTCTCTCTGCCTCCCCTGTCTCTGTGGTGTCTACTCGATGTCTGTATCCCAAATGCCACCCTATTCCCCATATAGTGTACTACGTTTGACCAGAGAACGTAAGGAACAGGGTGCCATTTGGGATGAAGACCATGTTTGTCCATGTTTGTCACCAGTCTAACCTCTCGCTCAGAAAGCACACAGCAGCCCATGTTGTCCCCAGTCTAACCTCTCCCTCAGAAAACACACAGCAGCCCGTGTTTGTCCCCAGTCTAACCTCTCCCTCAGAAAACACACAGCAGCCCATGTTTGTCCCCAGTCTAACCTCTCCCTCAGAAAGCACACAGCAGCCCGTGTTTGTCCCCAGTCTAACCTCTCACTCAGAAAACACACAGCAGCCCATGTTTGTACCCAGTCTAACCTCTCCCTCAGAAAGCACACAGCAGCCCGTGTTTGTCCCCAGTCTAACCCCTCCCTCAGAAAGCACCCAGCAGCCCATGTTTGTCCCCAGTCTAACCCCTCCCTCAGAAAGCACCCAGCAGCCCATGTTTGTCCCCAGTCTAACCTCTCCTTCAGGAAGGACACAGCTGTAATTCAAACATTCATGCGAAGAGAATCATTCAATCTTCCCTCTCTTCATCACTCACTTGACCAACTCCCCTTACCCTGTAGTATGTACTGAAACTACCCACGACCCTTACCCTGTAGTATGTACTGAAACTACCCACGACCCTTACCCTGTAGTATGTACTGAAACTACCCACGACCCTTACCCTGTAGTATGTACTGTACCTAACCACGACCCTTACCCTGTAGTATGTAGTGAAACTACCCACGACCCTTACCCTGTAGTATGTACTGAAACTACCCACGACCCTTACCCTGTAGTATGTACTGTAACTACCCACGACCCTTAACCTGTAGTATGTACTGTAACTACCCACGACCCTTACCCTGTAGTATGTACTGAAACTACCCACGACCCTTACCCTGTAGTATGTACTGAAACTACCCACGACCCTTACCCTGTAGTATGTACTGTAACTACCCACGACCCTTACCCTGTAGTATGTACTGAAACCACCCACAACCCTACCCTGTAGTATGTACTGAAACTACCCACGACCCTTATCCTGTAGTATGTACTGAAACTACCCACGACCCTTACCCTGTAGTATGTACTGTAACTACCCACGACCCTTACCCTGTAGTATGTACTGAAACTACCCACGACCCTTATCCTGTAGTATGTACTGAATTTACCCACGACCCTTACCCTGTAGTATGTACTGAAACTACCCACAACCCTTACCCTGTAGTATGTACTGAAACTACCCACAACCCTTACCCTGTAGTATGTACTGAAACTACCCACGACCCTTACCCTGTAGTATGTACTGAAACTCACCACGACCCTTACCCTGTAGTATGTACTGAAACTACCCACAACCCTTACCCTGTAGTATGTACTGAAACTACCCACAACCCTTATCCTGTAGTATGTACTGAAACTACCCACGACCCTTGCCCTGTAGTATGTACTGAAACCACTCACTCAGTTATGTTGTCCCAAACTCAAGTGTTTACAATGTATTATTCTAAAACTACCTCATATTAAATGTTTAAATAGTGAACATGTCTAATTAGACATTTGGGACACACGAAGTGAAGATAAAACTCTAACCAGGGTTGCAAACTTCCACAAACTTTCCAAAAATCCCTGGATATCTGCGAAACTGCCAATGAGATTTCTGGAAAACCTGGGAATTTGGGGAAAGTCAGTGAACTTTGACCTTAAAGCTAACATTTGCTAGGTAGCAAAAGTGAAGTGTCCTACACACAATAGCTAATATCTCAATCTCTTAGAACACTGCACGGACTTCCTGTTGTTATGCTCCACTGGACTTTAGTCATCTCAATGCGTGTCTATTTGAGCTCAAGGTATTGTCCCTGTTGAACAATAATCTGACTGACTTCAAGTCAGCAAGACCTTGAAATTAGAGTGACTAAGAAACCCTTGTCCTCTCTCTCTCTCTCTCTCTCTCTCTCTCTCTCTCTCTCTCTCTCTCTCTCTCTCCCTCTCACTCTCTCTCTCCCTCCCTCTTTCTTCCCCCTTCTTCCTCAGTTGGGTGTGTTGTCATGGTGACCTTCCAGAGCTGTGCTTGCAGAAACTAAAGGAGAAGTAGACCATCCCCCTCCATCCTCCCTCCTTCTCTCCTTCGCTGATCACGCCATCCTCCCTCCCTCCATCCTCCACACATCTGTCACAGAAAAGACACATGGCCAGTTTCCCAAATGACCACTGTCCCTTATGCAGTTCACTACTTTTGACCACATCTCTAGGAGCCCTAAAAGGTCATGGGCCCTGGTCAAAAGAAGTGCACTGCATAGGGAATAGGGTTCTATTTGGGAAGCTCACATGGACACAACAAACAGCACTGGAAAGAGGAACTCTTCTCTCCATTTACCGCTCCTGCTCCACCCTTCTCCTTCTCCTATATTGACATCTTCTGTTTTCTGTATTTCGGAGCGGGAGGTTTTGTAACGTGGCACCGGTGTTGCGACACTTTGTGCCCCCAAATCCACAGGAAAGCACCACACGGTTCCTCTTTCTATGCTTGCAAAAGTCTGGTCATTGACAACTTTCTATGGCTGAATGAAAATAGCTGGTAAAAAGAAATCATAGTATATTAGGTTAAAAACAACGACTTTTCTTGAGGACATTTCATACACTGAACCAAGCAATTTTTGCAGAATGACAGGAAAAAGCACGGTACTATTTATCAACTCAAAAACGTTTGCTCTTCTCAGAAGGAGAATGTCAATATTTTACTTATCCGTGAAAGCCGCATACAGATTTAGATTGAATAATCACCTTCCCTCGATCTGTTACTCCTCTCTTTTTTAATTAACTCCTTCTCTCTCTCTTTTCTCCCCCTTTTCCACTCTGCTCTCTCAATCTGTCTTGGCACACCCTCTGTTCCTCCCCAATCTCCATCCCTCTCTCCCCCTGCCCTCTATCTCTATCTGTCTTTCTACCTCTATTTCGCTCTTCTCTCCTCTCTCTATCCTCCCTCACTCTCTATCCTCCATCATTCTCTACCCTCACGCCCTCCCTCTACCCTCCCTCCTTCCCTCTATTTAATCATGTGATGTCATCGGTTGGTCCTCTGGCCAGTGTTCATTAGGCTGCTGTCATCCCCTTCCCTTATCCCCTGTGTGTGTGTGTGTGTGTGTGTGTGTGTGTGTGTGTGTGTGTGTGTGTGTGTGTGTGTGTGTGTGTGTGTGTGTGTGTGTGTGCGTGTGTGCGTGCGTGCGTGCGTGCGTGCGTGCGTGCGTGCGTGCGTGCGTGAGAGTGCTGTAGTCTCTCCCTCTGTTTAAGGCCCTTATCCTGAGAGGCCAACTCTCCATTTTCTGTTTATCCCTGGTCAGTGTGTGTCCCACTTTCACAGTTCAATTGCATAAGACTGTCTGTGTTTCTGAGTAAGGCTGAATCAGCACCTTCCTCTGTTTAGGAGAAACACACGGTCATGGCCAGTAATCCGGGGACTTAGTGATTTGGAGGCCCCAGGCAGAGGCCAGTCTGAGTCCCCCTCAATTCACAAGTGGCTGAAACTATCTCACCGGAGAACTCACTGGGGGTCCTCGATCAGATATACCGTACCAGTCAAAATTTTGGACACTCCTACTCAAGAGTGTGCAAAGCTGTCATCAAGGCAAAGGGTGGCTACTTTGAAGAATCTCAAATATAAAATATATTTAGATTTGTTTAACACTTTTTTGGTTACTAAATGATTCCATATGTGCTATTTCATAGTTTTGATGTCTTCACTATTTTTCTACAATGTAAAAACCCTTGAATGAGTAGGTGTGTCCAAACGTTTGACTGGTACTGTATATATATATACAGTTGAAGTTGGAAGTTTACATACACTTAGGTTGGAATCATTAAAACTTGTTTTTCAACCACTCCACAAATTTCTTGTTAACAAACTATGTCGGTTAGGACATCCACGTTGTGCATGACACAAGTAATTTTGCCAAAAATTGTTTAAAGACAGAATCACTTGTAATTCACTGTATCACAATTTCAGTGGATCAGAAGTTACATACATTAAGTTGACTGTGTCTTTAAACAGCTTTGGAAAATTCCAGAAAATTATGTCATGGCTTTAGAAGCGTCTGATAGGCTACTTTACATAATTTGAGTCAATTAGTGGTGTACCTGTGGATGCATTTCTAGAGCTACCTTCAAACTCAGTGCCTTTTTGCTTGACATCATGGGAAAATCAAAAGAAATCAGCCAAGACCTCAGAAAAAAAAATTGTAGACCTCCGCAAGTTCATTATTGGGAGCAATTTCCAAATGCCTGAAGGTACCATGTTCATCTATACAAACAATAGTACGCAAGTATAAACACCATGGGACCACGCAGCCGTCATACCGCTCAGGAAGAGAACGCGTTCTGTCTCCTAGAGATGAACGCGTTCTGTCTCCTAGAGATGAACGTACTTTGGTGCGAAAAGTGCAAATCAATCCCAGAACAGCAGCAAAGGACCTTGTGAAGATGCTGGAGGAAACAGGTACAAAAGTATCTATATCCACAGTAAAACGAGTCCTATATCAACATAACCTGAAAGGCCGCTCAGCAAGGAAGAAGCCACTGCTCCAAAACCACCATAAAAAAGCCAGACTACCGTTTGCAACTGCACATGGGGACAAAAGCATGATCTCTGGTCTGACGAAACAAAAATAGAACTGTTTGGCCATAATGACCATCACTATGTTTGGAGGAAAAAGGGGGAGGCTTGCAAGCCGTAGAACACCATCCCAACCATGAAGCACGGGGGTGGCAGCATCATGTTGTGGGGGTGCTTTGCTGCAGGAGGGACTGGTGCACTTCACAAAACAGATGGCATTATGAGGCAGGAAAATTATGTGCATATATTAAAGCAACATCTCAAGACATCAGTCAGGAAGTTAAAGCTTGGTCGCAAACGGGTCTTCCAAATGGACAATTTTTTTTATTTTTTTTATTTATTTATTTCACCTTTATTTAACCAGGTAGGCAAATTGAGGACACGTTCTCATTTACAATTGCGACCTGGCCAAGATAAAGCAAAGCAGTTCGACACAATACAACAACACATAGTTACACATGGAGTAAAACAAACATACAGTCAATAATACAGTGAAAATAAGTCTATATACAATATGAGCAAGTGAGGTGAGATAAGGGAGGTGAAAACAAACAAAATATATATATATAAATAAATAAAAAAATATATAAAAAGGCCATGGTGGCGAAGTAAATACAATATAGCAAGTAAAAAAAATAACACTGGAATGGTTGGTTTGCAGTGGAAGAAGGTGCAAAGTAGAGATAGAAATAATGGGGTGCAAAGGAGCAAAATAAATAAATACAGTAGGTAAAGAGGTAGTTGTTTGGGCTAAATTATAGATGGGCTATGTACAGGTGCAGTAATCTATGAGCTGCTCTGACAGCTGGTGCTTAAAGCTAGTGAGGGAGATAAGTGTTTCCAGTTTCAGAGATTTTTGTAGTTCGTTCCAGTCATTGGCAGCAGAGAACTGGAAGGAGAGGCGGCCAAAGGAAGAATTGGTTTTGGGGGTGACCAGAGAGATATACCTGCTGGAGCGCGTGCTACGGGTGGGCGTTGCTATGGTGACCAGTGAGCTGAGATAAGGGGGGACTTTACCTAGCAGGGTCTTGTAGATGACCTGGAGCCAGTGGGTTTGGCGACGAGTGTGAAGCGAGGGCCAGCCAACGAGAGCGTACATGTCGCAGTGGTGGGTAGTATATGGGGCTTTGGTGACAAAACGGATGGCACTGTGATAGACTGCATCCAATTTATTGAGTAGGGTTTTGGAGGCTATTTTGTAAATGACATCACCGAAGTCGAGGATTGGTAGGATGGTCAGTTTTACAAGGGTATGTTTGGCAGCATGAGTGAAGGATGCTTTGTTGCGGAATAGGAAGCCGATTCTAGATTTAACTTTGGATTGGAGATGCTTGATGTGAGTCTGGAAGGAGAGTTTACAGTCTAACCAGACACCTAGGTATTTGTAGTTGTCCACATATTCTAAGTCAGAGCCGTCCAGAGTAGTGATGCTGGACAGGCGGGCAGGTGCAGGCAGCGATCGGTTGAAGAGCATGCATTTAGTTTTACTTGTATTTAAGAGCAATTGGAGGCCACGGAAGGAGAGTTGTATGGCATTGAAGCTCGCCTGGAGGGTGACCCCAAGCATACTTCCAAAGTTGTGGCAAAATGGCTGAAGGATAACAAAGTCAAGGTATTGGAGTGGCCATCACAAAGCCCTGACCTCAATCCCATAGAAAATTTGTGGGGGAAAAAGTTTGTGCGAGCAAGGAGGCCTACAAACCTGACTCAGTTACACCAGCTCTGTCAGGAGGAATGGGGCAAAATTCACCCAACTTATTGTGGGAAGCTTGTGGAAGGCCACCCAAAACATTTGACCCAAGTGTAAAGGCAATGCTACCAAATACTAATTGAGTGTATGTAAACTTCTGACCCACTGGGAATGTAATGAAATAAATAAAAGATGAAATAAATGATTCTCTCTACTATTATTCTGACATTTCATATTCTTAAAATAAAGTGGTGATCCTAACTGGCAGTAATGTTACAGTAATGTTACAGTAATGTGTCTGTATGGTAAATCTGCCAGTGGCAGTAAAGTTACACTAATGTGGCTGTATGGTAAGTCTGTCAGTGGCAGTAATGTTACACTAATGTGGCTGTATGGTAAGTCTGCCAGTGGCAGTAATGTTACAGTAATGTGTTTGTATGGTAAGTCTGCCAGTGGCAGTAATGTTACAGTAATGTGTTTGTATGGTAAGTCTGCCAGTGGCAGTAATGTTACAGTAATGTTACAGTAATGTTACTGTAATGTGTTTGTATGGTAAGTCTGCCAGTGGCAGTAATGTTACAGTAATGTTACTGTAATGTGTTTGTATGGTAAGTCTGCCAGTGGCAGTAATGTTACAGTAATGTGTTTGTATGGTAAGTCTGCCAGTGGCAGTAATGTTACAATAATGTTACAGTAATGTGTTTGTATGGTAAGTCTGCCAGTGGCAGTAATGTTACAGTAATGTTACAGTAATGTTACAGTAATGTGTTTGTATGGTAAGTCTGCCAGTGGCAGTAATGTTACAGTAATGTTACAGTAATGTGTTTGTATGGTAAGTCTGCCAGTGGCAGTAATGTTACAGTAATGTTACAGTAATGTGTTCGTGTGGTAAGTCTGCCAGTGGCAGTAATGTTACATTAATGTTACAGTAATGTGTTCGTGTGGTAAGTCTGCCAGTGGCAGTAATGTTACAGTAATGTGTTTGTATGGTAAGTCTGCCAGTGGCAGTAATGTTACAGTAATGTGTTTGTATGGTAAGTCTGCCAGTGGCAGTAATGTTACAGTAATGTTACAGTAATGTGTTTGTATGGTAAGTCTGCCAGTGGCAGTAATGTTACTGTAATGTGTCTGTATGGTAAGTCTGCCAGTGGCAGGAATGTTACAGTAATGTGTCTGTACGGCTTATGAATGTGTTATAAAGCCCTTATGGATGTGTTATAAAGCCCTTATGAATGTGTTATAAAGCCCTTACGGAGGTACCTTTCAGAAGACTGCTACTGAATACTGTTACCAATGTGAGGCAGGAAAATAAGTCACTATAATTGCAATGTGTGTGTGTTTTTCATGTGAGTGTGTTCTGTGTGTATATATTTATGTGTTTGAGTGTGTGTGTGTGTGTGTGCAATTCCTCATATCGGAGCTGTGAAGTCAACATTATCATTGCCATGGAAACTATGACAGTGTGAAGGTGTGTATGCAGAAGCCTTGGATGCTTGGGGAGACCTTACGTTAGCAACTAGGTGCCACTCTTAATCACTGTCTTACCCAACACACTTGTACATACACACACGTAGATATTCAAACAAGCATACACACGCAGACACGCAAGAGCACACACACACACACCTCAGCATATTTCCTTCAGTTGTTAGAATTCAAGCAATCGCCACTTAACATCCTCTCTCTCTCTCTCCCTCCCCCTCTCTCTCTACGTCTCTCCCCCTCTCTCTCTCCCCCTTAATCCCTCTCTTCCACTCTCTCTCCCTCCACTCTCTCTCTCTCCCTCCATCTCTCCCCCACTCTCTCTCTCCCTCTCCATCCTTCTCCCCCCCTCTCTCATTCTTCCCCTACTTCCTCTCTCCCTCTCCCTCTCCGTCCTTCTCTCCCCTTCTATCTCTCCTCCACTCTCTCTCCCTCCCTCTCTCTTGCCCTCTCCCTACCACTCTCTCTCCCCCAACTCTCTCTCCCCCTCTTTCCCCCTCTATCTGTTTTCTCTCCCTCTTCAGTTGTTACTGTTCATATCAACACAAAAGAAAAACAGGGACACACTTTTCACATCACCAGTCAACACTCAAATCCCCTCTTTCTTCTCCTCCCTCCTTCCCACTCTTTTTCCTTTTCACACACTCCTTCCTTCTCTCTACAACTCTCTCTCTCCCTCTCCATCTCTTTCTACCACTGTTGACAATGGTATTTCTGTGAACTAGGGTCTGACTAAGAGAGGAGGAAGGTTTCCCTCTGTTTTGCCAGAGGAACCGAGGGAGCAGAGGATCAAGGCTGAGAGGTGAAAGACAGAACAACAAGATAATAACTTATACTGTCTTCTGTCCAGCACGTGTCATCAACCAACTCACATAACCACTAATGAGGTGGTCAAAGAGGGTCGGCCCGGCCGGGTGTGCCAGTAGGAGGGAAGAGTATGTGGAAAGTGTGTGTGTGTGTGTGTGTGTCCAGTGTTTCGACCTCCACAGACAGGAAGTGGTACCTTAGCGACGGGATGAAAACACAGGAAGTGCAAACAGCATGCCTGACATTCCTGCATTGTCTCACACACACACACATACACACACACAAACACCGTCGCAGGACAATGGCCGACACACACACAGTTTCACATCAAGACACAAAATGTTCTCAAAAGAAACGAGTCTCTCAAATGGCTGAACACACACAACATGTCAATTACAAAGCTTCACAAACAGTGTGTGTGTGTGTGTGTGTGTGTGTGTGTGTGTGTGTGTGTGTGTGTGTGTGTGTGTGTGTGTGTGTGTGTGTGTGTGTGTGTGTGTGTGTGAGCCTAAAATGCCAGATTTCTGTCACCACACAAATATTAGGTGATCCTACCATACAACAAAATGCACAAATCAAATCAATTCAAACTTTATTTATACAGCACATTTCAGACATGGATGCAACACAATGCGCTTCACAGGGAAAAAACATGTCAATAAAATTACAATGAATAAAACATAAATATTTACTACATACCAAACACCAGAGGATAAAAACGAAAGAATAACAGTAAAAACTGAAAGAATTAAACCCCCGTGAGGAAAAGCAGAGCTGAAAAGGTGTGTTTTAAATATGTCCCCAGGTTCGGCCCCCTTCAGGTTCTCTGGCAGGCTATGCTATATAACTAAAGGCTGCCTATTGGTCCTAGGCTTTGGGATAGTTAAAAGGCCAGAGGACCTGAGGGACCTACTAGGAACATAACTTAAAAGCATGTCTGACATTTATTGGGGTGCACAATCGTGGGTTGATTTAAAAACCAATAGAAGAATCTTAAAATGAATTCTAAAACTCACAGACAGTCAGTGCAGAGACTTTAAAACCGGTGTAACGTGTGCTCTCCGTCTGGTCTTGGTCAGTACGCGTGCTGCAGAATTCTGTATGTTTTGCAGTTGACCAATGGCTTTCTTGAGTAGACCAAACAGGAGAGCATTCAGTAGTCAAGCCTGCTTGTAATAAAAGCATGGATGAGTCTCTCTGTATCAGCCTGAGAGAGGAACGGCCGCACCTTGGCAATGTTCCTCAGGTGGTAAAAAGCTATTTTGGTCACATTCCTAATGTGTGATTCAAAATTAAGTTCATAATCTAAACTGACACTTCAGTTTTTTAACTGGTGTTTTATTTTTATTGCTGGTTAATAAAAATGCAAGGCCAGATTCTCTCTCTGTGTTTTGGCTCTAACAATAAATACCTCAGTCTTGCCTTAATTTTAATGTGGTCTTGTCACGGTTTACTAGGAGTGGTGGGTAGGAGTCAGGCACAGAGGGTTCAGTGATTATTAGTTTATTTTCTCCGGCACAAAACGGTCACGCCAAAAACAGGGCGCATAAACACTGACCAGCCCAAACACAGGGCGCATAAACACTGACCAGCCCAAACACAGGGCGAATAAACACTGACCAGCCCAAACACAGGGCCATAAACACTGACCAGCCCAAACACAGGGTGAATAAACACTGACCAGCCCAAAAACAGGGCGCATAAACACTGACCAGCCCAAACACAGGGCGAATAAACACTGACCAGCCCAAACACAGGGCGCATAAACACTGACCAGCCCAAACACAGGGCAAACGAGCCGGAGAACAAACGAAAAACGCATCCACAACCGACAGATAACACAAATAATCCCACAAACCTAGGCGTGCCTAACAGGCTTAAATAGACCAAAAATCAAGAAACAAAAGGGAACAGGTGCAACTAATAAGACTTAACTAACAGAAAAGGAAAAAGGGATCGGTGGCGGCTAGTAGACCGGCAAAGATGACCGCCCCCCCGAGCACCGCCCGAACAGGCAGGGGAGCCACCTTCGGTGGGAGTCATGACAGGTCTGTGTGTAGCTTGTGTAGAGGAGTCAGGCGCAGGACAGCAGATGTGAGCAAATAAATGTAATTTACTCAAAATAGACAAATACAATACAATAAAGCGAGCCCACATAATGGACCGTATTACATACAAACAATTACTCACAAATAAACATGGGGGAACAGAGGGTTAAAAATGAACAAGTAATTGGGGAATTGAAACCAGGTGTGTAAGACAAAGACAAAACAAATTGTCACGACTTCTGCCGAAGTCAGCCTCTCTCCTTGTTCGGGCAGCGTTCGGCGATCGACTTCATCGGCTTTCTAGCCATCGCAGCTCCATTTTTCGTATATCCATTTGTCTTGTCTTGTTTCCATACACACCTGGTTTTCATTTCCCCAATTAAGCTACTTGTATTTAACCCTCTGTTTCCCATCATGTGTTGTGTGTAATTGTTTTCATGTTAGGTGGTGTTTTATGTTCCGTTTTTTGAGCGTGTTTGTTTCATGTAGTGCTCTCATTTTTTTAAACTATAATTAAGTGTGCCTGTTCATTATAATCTGCTCTCCTGCACTTGACTTCGCCACCAATACACCATCCTGACACAAATGAAAAGTGGATCGGCGATGGCTAGAAGGCCGGTGACGTCGACCGCCGAACGCCGCCCGAACAAGGAGAGGGACCGACTTCGGCGGAAGTCGTGACATTTATTTAGGAAGTTGTGAGCCATCCAAGTATTTAAATCACTAATAATTTATCAGTGGAGCTAAAATCTTCTGGTGACACAGAAATGTAAAGCTGTGTATCGTCTGCGTAGCAGTGAAAATCAATGCTGTGCTTTCTTACAACGCTGCCAAGGGGTAACATATATGAACTGATCAGTACCTGACCCAAAATGGAACCGTGTGGAATGCCACATGTAATATCTACAGTACTTTCTCTGTTATGTTCACCAAGGGTGACAAAAAAACTCTTGACCAGTTAAATAAGTCCTAAACCAACATAGAATTGGACCGGAGAGGCCAACCCACCTCTCCAATCTGCCCAGAATGACATCATGGTCAGCAGTGTCGAATACAGCACTTCAATCCAAGAGTACAAGGACAGAAAGCTGTTTGGCATCTGCCTTGGCTTTAAGATCATTTATCACTTTTACTAAGGCTGTCGCTGTGCTGTGGTGGGCATGATAACCAGATTGCACTTAAAAAAAAAAAAATTCTGTTGAATTTATTTAAATACAGAATTTTACTTAAGAATGGAAGGTTGGAGATTGGCCGAAAATTGCCATTAACTGAAAAATCTAGATTCCTTTTCTTCAGAAGGGGTTTCACCATAGCAGTTTTTAGCGTAGCGGGGAAAGTGCCTGTCAACAGGGAGTGATTAACAACAGCTTGTAATTAAAAAGTGTTTTGAAGAAGGTGGTGGGGATAGGCAGGTAGAAGTTGTGATATCACTTTCCTGAGCATGTCTGTGTCAACCAGGTAAAATAACTCCATAGTGCCTTTGCGTGGTAGGCTAGGGAACATATCATCACACTTCTCAGCGGTCTTGACTGATACCCAGCCTAGTTTAGCAAGGCCCGAGGAGGTGTGGTATAAGAACAGCCCTTAGCCGTGGTATAATGGCCATATATCACAAACCCCCTGAGCTGCCTTATTACTATTATAAACTGGTTACCAATGTAATTAGAGCAGTAAAAATAAATGTTTTGTCATACCCGTGGTATACGGTCTGATATACCACAAGCAGTGCTCGACCCACCCAGTTTATAATGTGTGTTATCTTATCTCTGAAATATGCCGCAAACTCATCACAATTAGATGTAGAGGAAAGTTTACATAGGTTTGCGGGGTTAGGATTTAGCAGGCCGTCAATGGTCAAGAAGAGCACTCTTGATTTATTCTGCCTTTTCTAATTGCCTTGTTATATATGCTAAATTGCTCTCTCAGAATATCATAATGGAACCTCACTAATCCATGGGGTTTTCTGTTTGGATGTGGCCTTTTTCAACTTTACTGGAGCTATGGCATTAATGGTTGCCCTTAATTTGCTATTAAAGTTATCACCTAAATCATCAGAAGAGGAAGGCAGAATAGGGGATGTTGTGTTCATACACAATTAAATCTGTAGCAAGTTCAGAGGTAAGATAGCATTTCTTAATAATGCGTTCAGTATTGCCCTGTGCTAAGGGCAATAATGTTGTAGAAAATACACAGGGGTGATCAGATAAAACAACATCAATAATAGGGAATATGTCAATGAAAAGCCCCTTGGTAATGGCCGTGGTTATGGGGGAGTCTTCAATGGGAGGAGCACTACAATCTGAAGACAGGCATGTTTCAGTGAGAAACATACAATCAACTTAGTGCTCAATAATGAGGTCATTCATGAGAAAGGTTTTTCCTAGTGATTCCTCTAACATTTAAAAACACCATATTCAATAAGTGTGGGCCACTCTGCCCCTGGGGCATCAGCCTCGGAGATGGAATAACAACCAAATTATCAACGTTCCAACCATGTTTTCTGACAGTCTCCAATCTATCAGAATTGTAGGAGATGACAGTTTGTATAAACTCACTAGAAGGCAGAGTTGGAGAACATAAATTAGGTTACTCACTATAACCATTGTGCCACTTCTACGGGAGGTGAAATGCTTTCCAAGTCCTCTGTTCATTATTCTGACAGAGAGGACTGGGGTACTACCAGACCCTGTCCGTCAGTCTAACAGGGAGGACTAGGGTACTACCAGACCCTGTCCGTCAGTCTGACAGGGAGGACTAGGGTACTACCAGACCCTGTCCGTCAGTCTGACAGGGAGGACTAGGGTACTACCAGACCCTGTCCGTCAGTCTGACAGGGAGGACTAGGGTACTACCAGACCCTGTCCGTCAGTCTGAAAGGGAGGACTAGGGAACTACCAGACCCTGTCCGTCAGTCTGACAGGGAGGACTAGGGTACTACCAGACCCTGTCCGTCAGTCTGACAGGGAGGACTAGGGTACTACCAGACCCTGTCCGTCAGTCTGACAGGGAGGACTAGGGTACTACCAGACCCTGTCCGTCAGTCTGACAGGGAGGACTAGGGTACTACCAGACCCTGTCCGTCAGTCTGACAGGGAGGACTAGGGTACTACCAGACCCTGTCCGTCAGTCTGACAGGGAGGACTAGGGTACTACCAGACCCTGTCCGTCAGTCTGACAGGGAAGACTAGGGTACTACCAGACCCTGTCCGTCAGTCTGACAGGGAGGACTATAGCACTACCAGACCCTGTCCGTCAGTCTGACAGGGAGGACTGGGGTACTACCAGACCCTGTCCGTCAGTCTGACAGGGAGGACTATAACACTACCAGACCCTGTCCGTCACTCTTACAGGGAGGACAAGGGTACAACCAGACCCTGTCCGTCAGTCTGACAGGGAGGACTAGGGTACTACCAGACCCTGTCCGTCAGTCTGACAGGGAGGACTAGGGTACTACCAGACCCTGTCCGTCAGTCTGACAGGGAGGACTAGGGTACTACCAGACCCTGTCCGTCAGTCTGACAGGGAAGACTAGGGTACTACCAGACCCTGTCCGTCAGTCTGACAGGGAGGACTATAGCACTACCAGACCCTGTCCGTCAGTCTGACAGGGAGGACTGGGGTACTACCAGACCCTGTCCGTCAGTCTGACAGGGAGGACTATAACACTACCAGACCCTGTCCGTCAGTCTGACAGGGAGGACTAGGGTACTTCCAGACCCTGTCCGTCAGTCTGACAGGGAGGACTAGGGTACTACCAGACCCCGTCCGTCAGTCTGACAGGGAGGACTGGGGTACTACCAGACCCCGTCCGTCAGTCTAACAGGGAGGACTAGGGAACTACCAGACCCCGTCCGTCAGTCTGACAGGGAGGACTAGGGTACTACCAGACCCCGTCCGTCAGTCTGACAGGGAGGACTAGGGTACTACCAGACCCTGTCCGTCAGTCTGACAGGGAGGACTAGGGTACTACCAGACCCTGTCCGTCAGTCTGACAGGGAGGACTTGGGTACTACCAGACCCTGTCCGTCAGTCTGACAGGGAGGACTTGGGTACTACCAGACCCTGTCCGTCAGTCTGACAGGGAGGACTAGGGTACTATCAGACCCTGTCCGTCAGTCTGACAGGGAGGACTAGGGTACTACCAGACCCTGTCCGTCAGTCTGACAGGGAAGACTAGGGTACTACCAGACCCTGTCCGTCAGTCTGACAGGGAGGACTAGGGTACTTCCAGACACCGTCCGTCAGTCTGACAGGGAGGACAAGGGTACTACCAGACCCTGTCCGTCAGTCTGACAGGGAGGACTATAGCACTACCAGACCCTGTCCGTCAGTCTGACAGGGAGGACTGGGGTACTACCAGACCCTATCCGTCAGTCTGACAGGGAGGACTATAACACTACCAGACCCTGTCCGTCAGTCTGACAGGGAGGACTATAGCACTACCAGACCCTGTCCGTCAGTCTGACAGGGAGGACTAGGGTACTACCAGACCCTGTCCGTCAGTCTGACAGGGAGGACTAGGGTACTACCAGACCCTGTTCGTCAGTCTGACAGGGAGGACTATAGCACTACCAGACCCTGTCCGTCAGTCTGACAGGGAGGACTGGGGTACTACCAGACCCTGTCCGTCAGTCTGACAGGGAGGACTAGGGTACTACCAGACCCTGTCCGTCAGTCTGACAGGGAGGACTAGGGTACTACCAGACCCTGTCCGTCAGTCTGACAGGGAGGACTAGGGTACTTCCAGACCCCGTCCGTCAGTCTGACAGGGAGAACTAGGGTACTACCAGACCCTGTCCGTCAGTCTGACAGGGAGGACTAGGGTACTACCAGACCCTGTCCGTCAGTCTGACAGGGAGGACTATAGCACTAACAGACCCTGTCCGTCAGTCTGACAGGGAGGACTAGGGTACTACCAGACCCTGTCCGTCAGTCTGACAGGGAGGACTAGGGTACTACCAGACCCTGTCCGTCAGTCTGACAGGGAGGACTAGGGTACTACCAGACCCTGTCCGTCAGTCTGACAGGGAGGACTAGGGTACTACCAGACCCTGTCCGTCAGTCTGACAGGGAGGACTAGGGTACTACCAGACCCTGTCCGTCAGTCTGACAGGGAGAACCAGGGTACTACCAGACCCTGTCCGTCAGTCTGACAGGGAAGACTAGGGTACTACCAGACCCTGTCCGTCAGTCTGACAGGGAGGACTAGGGTACTACCAGACCCTGTCCGTCAGTCTGACAGGGAGGACTAGGGTACTACCAGACCCTGTCCGTCAGTCTGACAGGGAGGACTATAACACTACCAGACCCTGTCCGTCAGTCTTACAGGGAGGACAAGGGTACAACCAGACCCTGTCCGTCAGTCTGACAGGGAGGACTAGGGTACTACCAGACCCTGTCCGTCAGTCTGACAGGGAGGACTAGGGTACTACCAGACCCTGTCCGTCAGTCTGACAGGGAGGACTAGGGTACTACCAGACCCTGTCCGTCAGTCTGACAGGGAGGACTAGGGTACTTCCAGACCCTGTCCGTCAGTCTGACAGGGAGGACTAGGGTACTACCAGACCCCGTCCGTCAGTCTGACAGGGAGGACTGGGGTACTACCAGACCCCGTCCGTCAGTCTAACAGGGAGGACTAGGGAACTACCAGACCCCGTCCGTCAGTCTGACAGGGAGGACTAGGGTACTACCAGACCCCGTCCGTCAGTCTGACAGGGAGGACTAGGGTACTACCAGACCCTGTCCGTCAGTCTGACAGGGAGGACTAGGGTACTACCAGACCCTGTCCGTCAGTCTGACAGGGAGGACTTGGGTACTACCAGACCCTGTCCGTCAGTCTGACAGGGAGGACTTGGGTACTACCAGACCCTGTCCGTCAGTCTGACAGGGAGGACTAGGGTACTATCAGACCCTGTCCGTCAGTCTGACAGGGAGGACTAGGGTACTACCAGACCCTGTCCGTCAGTCTGACAGGGAAGACTAGGGTACTACCAGACCCTGTCCGTCAGTCTGACAGGGAGGACTAGGGTACTTCCAGACACCGTCCGTCAGTCTGACAGGGAGGACAAGGGTACTACCAGACCCTGTCCGTCAGTCTGACAGGGAGGACTATAGCACTACCAGACCCTGTCCGTCAGTCTGACAGGGAGGACTGGGGTACTACCAGACCCTATCCGTCAGTCTGACAGGGAGGACTATAACACTACCAGACCCTGTCCGTCAGTCTGACAGGGAGGACTATAGCACTACCAGACCCTGTCCGTCAGTCTGACAGGGAGGACTAGGGTACTACCAGACCCTGTCCGTCAGTCTGACAGGGAGGACTAGGGTACTACCAGACCCTGTTCGTCAGTCTGACAGGGAGGACTATAGCACTACCAGACCCTGTCCGTCAGTCTGACAGGGAGGACTGGGGTACTACCAGACCCTGTCCGTCAGTCTGACAGGGAGGACTAGGGTACTACCAGACCCTGTCCGTCAGTTTGACAGGGAGGACTAGGGTACTACCAGACCCTGTCCGTCAGTCTGACAGGGAGGACTAGGGTACTTCCAGACCCCGTCCGTCAGTCTGACAGGGAGAACTAGGGTACTACCAGACCCTGTCCGTCAGTCTGACAGGGAGGACTAGGGTACTACCAGACCCTGTCCGTCAGTCTGACAGGGAGGACTATAGCACTAACAGACCCTGTCCGTCAGTCTGACAGGGAGGACTAGGGTACTACCAGACCCTGTCCGTCAGTCTGACAGGGAGGACTAGGGTACTACCAGACCCTGTCCGTCAGTCTGACAGGGAGGACTAGGGTACTACCAGACCCTGTCCGTCAGTCTGACAGGGAGGACTAGGGTACTACCAGACCCTGTCCGTCAGTCTGACAGGGAGGACTAGGGTACTACCAGACCCTGTCCGTCAGTCTGACAGGGAGAACCAGGGTACTACCAGACCCTGTCCGTCAGTCTGACAGGGAAGACTAGGGTACTACCAGACCCTGTCCGTCAGTCTGACAGGGAGGACTAGGGTACTACCAGACCCTGTCCGTCAGTCTGACAGGGAGGACTAGGGTACTACCAGACCCTGTCCGTCAGTCTGACAGGGAAGACTAGGGTACTACCAGACCCTGTCCGTCAGTCTGACAGGGAGGACTAGGGTACTACCAGACCCTGTACGTCAGTCTGACAGGGAGGACTAGGGTACTACCAGACCCTGTCCGTCAGTCTGACAGGGAGGACTAAGGTACTACCAGACCCTGTCCGTCAGTCTGACAGGGAGGACTAGGGTACTACCAGACCCTGTCCGTCAGTCTGACAGGGAGGACTGGGGTACTACCAGACCCTGTCCGTCAGTCTGACAGGGAGGACTAGGGTACTACCAGACCCTGTCCGTCAGTCTGACAGGGAGGACTAGGGTACTACCAGACCCTGTCCGTCAGTCTGACAGGGAGGACTATAGCACTACCAGACCCTGTCCGTCAGTCTGACAGGGAGGACTAGGTTACTACCAGACCCTGTCTGTCAGTCTGACAGGGAAGACTAGGGTACTACCAGACCCTGTCCGTCAGTCTGACAGGGAGGACTATAGCACTACCAGACCCTGTCCGTCAGTCTGACAGGGAGGACTATAGCACTACCAGACCCTGTCCGTCAGTCTGACAGGGAGGACTAGGGTACTACCAGACCCTGTCCGTCAGTCTGACAGGGAGGACTAGGGTACTACCAGACCCTGTCCGTCAGTCTGACAGGGAAGACTAGGGTACTACCAGACCCTGTCCGTCAGTCTGACAGGGAGGACTAGGGTACTACCAGACCCTGTCAATCAGTCTGACAGGGAGTACTAGGGTACTACCAGACCCTGTCCGTCAGTCTGACAGGGAGGACTAGGGTACTACCAGACCCTGTCCGTCAGTCTGACAGGGAGGACTAGGGTACTACCAGACCCTGTCCGTCAGTCTGACAGGGAGGACTAGGGTACTACCAGACCCTGTCCGTCAGTCTGACAGGGAGGACTAGGGTACTACCAGACACTGTCCGTCAGTCTGACAGGGAGGACTGGGGTACTACCAGACCCTGTCCGTCAGTATGACAGGGAGGACTAGGGTACTACCAGACCCTGTCCGTCAGTCTGACAGGGAGGACTAGGGTACTACCAGACCCTGTCCGTCAGTCTGACAGGGAGGACTAAAGCACTACCAGACCCTGTCCGTCAGTCTGACAGGGAGGACTAGGTTACTACCAGACCCTGTCCGTCAGTCTGACAGGGAGGACTAGGGTACTACCAGACCCTGTCCGTCAGTCTGACAGGGAGGACTATAGCACTACCAGACCCTGTCCGTCAGTCTGACAGGGAGGACTGTAGCACTACCAGACCCTGTCCGTCAGTCTGACAGGGAGGACTAGGGCACTACCAGACCCTGTCCGTCAGTCTGACAGGGAGGACTAGGGTACTACCAGACCCCGTCCGTCAGTCTGACAGGGAGGACTATAGCACTACCAGACCCCGTCCGTCAGTCTGACAGGGAGGACTATAGCACTACCAGACTCTGTCCGTCAGTCTGACAGGGAGGACTAGGGTACTACCAGACCCTGTCCGTCAGTCTGACAGGGAGGACTAGGGTACTACCAGACCCTGTCCGTCAGTCTGACAGGGAGGACTAGGGTACTACCAGACCCTGTCCGTCAGTCTGACAGGGAGGACTAGGGTACTACCAGACCCTGTCCGTCAGTCTGACAGGGAGGACTAGGGTACTACCAGACCCTGTCCGTCAGTCTGACAGGGAGGACTAGGGTACTACCAGACCCTGTCCGTCACTCTGAAAGGGAGGACTAGGGTACTACCAGACCCTGTCCGTCAGTCTGACAGGGAAGACTAGGGCACTACCAGACCCTGTCCGTCAGTCTGACAGGGAGGACTAGGGTACTACCAGACCCCGTCCGTCAGTCTGACAGGGAGGACTGGGGTACTACCAGACCCCGTCCGTCAGTCTAACAGGGAGGACTAGGGTCCTACCAGACCCCGTCTGTCAGTCTGACAGGGAGGACTAGGGTACTACCAGACCCCGTCCGTCAGTCTGACAGGGAGGACTAGGGTACTACCAGACCCTGTCCGTCAGTCTGACAGGGAGAACTAGGGTACTACCAGACCCCGTCCGTCAGTCTGACAGGGCGGACTAGGGTACTACCAGACCCTGTCCGTCAGTCTGACAGGGAGGACTAGGGTACTACCAGACCCTGTCCATCAGTCTGACAGGGAGGACTGGGGTACTACCAGACCCTGTCCGTCAGTCTGACAGGGAGGACTGGGGTACTACCAGACCCTGTCCGTCAGTCTGACAGGGAAGACTAGGGTACTACCAGACCCTGTCCGTCAGTCTGACAGGGAGGACTGGGGTACTACCAGACCCTGTCCGTCAGTCTGACAGGGAGGACTAGGGTACTACCAGACCCTGTCCGTCAGTCTGACAGGGAGGACTAAGGTACTACCAGACCCCGTCCGTCAGTCTGACAGGGAGGACTAGGGTACTACCAGACCCCGTCCGTCAGTCTGACAGGGAGGACTAGGGTACTACCAGACCCCGTCCGTCAGTCTGACAGGGAGGACTAGGGTACTACCAGACCCCGTCCGTCAGTCTGACAGGGAGGACTAGGGTACTACCAGACCCTGTCCGTCAGTCTGACAGGGAGGACTAGGGTACTACCAGACCCTGTCCGTCAGTCTGACAGGGAGGACTAGGGTACTTCCAGACCCCATCCGTCAGTCTGACAGGGAGGACTGGGGTACTACCAGACCCCGTCCGTCAGTCTGACAGGGAGGACTGGTAGTACCAGACCCTGTCCGTCAGTCTGACAGGGAGGACTAGGGTACTACCAGACCCTGTCCGTCAGTCTGACAGGGAGGACTAGGGTACTACCAGACCCTGTCCGTCAGTCTGACAGGGAGGACTAGGGTACTACCAGACCCTGTCCGTCAGTCTGACAGGGAGGACTGGGGTACTACCAGACCCTGTCCGTCAGTCTGACAGGGAGGACTGGGGTACTACCAGACCCTGTCCGTCAGTCTGACAGGGAGGACTAGGGTACTACCAGACCCTGTCCGTCAGTCTGACAGGGAAGACTAGGGTACTACCAGACCCTGTCCGTCAGTCTGACAGGGAGGACTAGGGTACTACCAGACCCTGTCCGTCAGTCTGACAGGGAGGACTAGGGTACTACCAGACCCTGCCCGTCAGTCTGACAGGGAGGACTAGGGTACTACCAGACCCTGTCCGTCAGTCTGACAGGGAGGACTAGGGTACTACCAGACCCTGTCCGTCAGTCTGACAGGGAGGACTAGGGTACTACCAGACCCTGTCCGTCAGTCTGACAGGGAAGACTAGGGTACTACCAGACCCTGTCCGTCAGTCTGACAGGGAGGACTAGGGTACTACCAGACCCTGTCCGTCAGTCTGACAGGGAGGACTAGGGTACTACCAGACCCTGTCCGTCAGTCTGACAGGGAAGACTAGGGTACTACCAGACCCTGTCCGTCAGTCTGACAGGGAAGACTAGGGTACTACCAGACCCTGTCCGTCAGTTGCTGGAAATAATCTTGGAACCCCTGAGGTTAGGGTGAATCAAATCAAATTAAAGGTTATTTGTCACATGCGCCGAATACAGGTGTAGACCTTACAGTGAAATGCTTACTTACAAGCCCTTATTAACCAACAATGCAGATTTAAGAAATTCCCTAAAAAGTAAGTGATATGCTGTGTGTTCTTAATGTTGTCATTCAGCCACAACTCCGTGAAACATAAGATATTACAGTTTTGAATGTCCCGTTGGTAGAATAAACATGCTTTCAGTTCGTCCCTTTTATTTTCCGGCGATTGAACGTTAGCTAGCAGGACAGAAGGCAAGGGCAGATTAGCCGCTCGTCGCCTGATGCTCACAAGGCATCCTGATCTCTTTCTGCGAAACCTACGTTTCCTTCTCCAGCGAATCACGGGGATCTGGGCCTGGTCGGGTGTCTGTAGTAGTATATCCCTCCCGCCCGACTCATTGGAGAAGAACTCTTCATCCAGTTAAAGGTGAGTAATCACAATTCTGATGTCCAGAAGCTCTTTTCGGTCATAAGAGACGGTAGCAGCAACATTATGTACAGAACAAGTTAGGAACAATGCAAAATAGCATGGTTGGTTAAGAGCCGATAAAACGGCAGCCGTCCCCTACGGCAACGTCTTAATCGTACCTTTTAAAAAGTACTGGTTGCTCCCACAACAAATCAAGTTGTCACATAGTGTAATTACAGTCTTAGTAGAATGTTTTATGTCTGCATAATGCATATCCAGCCACCACTATACCGTGATATCAAGATGACCTCAACTAAAGCCTACCACCATTTTTGATTTAACTCATCCCTAAACCTCCCTTTTCACTGGTTGGCTATGTTCCACCATCCCTCCCTCCCTTTCTCCCTCCCTCCACTTCGCCTGGCATGACCTCGTTTACTCCCTCCCTCTCTCTATATTTCTCTCTTTTTTTCTCTCTCCTTCCCTCCCTCCCTCTATTTCTCCCTCCCTCTATCTCTCTCTCTCTTCCTCCCTCTGTCTCTCTCTCTCTCATTTTCCCCAGCTTGGCTTGAGGATGACGTTATTTAGTTGGCTTAGATAGCTTAGTGCCAGGCCGGCGTGTTCCTCGGTCCTCCTCCTCCTCTCTTCCCCTCCCTCCGTTCTTCCCTTGTTCTGTCCTGACAGACTGATCTACAGCGGGTATTATCTCTCCATTATCCCTACATCACACACTCATTTATCGAACTTCTTTCTTTCTTTCCATGGGAATATTCATCAGAAGTAAGACAAGCCTAATCACTGGGCCATATTAGGACACAGTCCATCACTCTCTCTCTCTCTCTCTCTCTCTCACACACACACACACACACACACACACACACACACACACACACACACACACACACACACACACACACACACACACACACACACACACACACACACACACACACACACACACACACACACACACACACACACACACACACACACACACCACAGAAATACATCCATTAATCTCCTTTCTTCTAACACATTACTGTACAGAAGCACATTTCACTCCAGAAATATTGCGAAAAGAGAAAAACTGAAGAAAGAACAGTCTCTTTCTTCCTCCCTCCACGTGCCTCCTCTCTTCCAGATCTTGATTGTGAATCGTAGCCCTGGGGAAGATGGAGGGAGGACGAAGAGATGAGAGAGGGATGAAAGGAGTAGAAGAGAGAAAGATCAGAGCCAGTGAGCAGAGAACAGGAATGTGTTGCCATGGGGGCACCCCCCCCCCCCCCACACACACACACAGACACACAGGGTGTTAGGGGAAGAAAAGTGAGTCTCCATAGGACACAGAAGACCTCAATGTCCCCAGAGAGGGTGCAATGTAGAAGGGGGAGATGGTGGGGTGGCTTGGAGAGATGTAGGGATGAGAGGTTGCTGTAGTAAGGAAATGAAACAGCGTGCTTGTGTATGTGTCTGTGTGTCTGCCTAGGAGGACTGTAACGGACCCAGCTGTTTCACGCCTGTCCAGATGTGAGAGAGCCAAAGAGGGGGAAAGAGAGAGTGAGGGAGAGAGAGAGAGAGAGCGAAAGAGAGGGAGAGAGAGAGTGAGGGAGAGAGAGAGAGAGAGTGAGGGAGAGAGAGAAAGACAGAGAGAGAGAGCGAAAGAGAGAGAAAGAGAGAGAGAGAGAGCAAAAGAGAGGGAGAGAGAGAGTGGGGGAGAGAGAGTGGGGGAGAGAGAGAGAGAGGGAGCGAGAGAGAGAAAGACAGAGAGAGAGAGAATGAAAGAGAGTGAGGGAGAGAGAGAGTGAGGGAGAGAGAGAAAGACAGAGAGAGCGAAAAAGAGAGAGAGCGAACGAGAGAGAAAGAGAGAGAGAGGCATGGTGTGTGGGGAGAGAGAAATTCAAGGAAACATTCATAGGCCTACATATTTTTCATAGAAAGAGAAACACACAATGAACAGCTGAACAGCTGTTCCCAGTACCACAAAGCAAGTGAACAACAATCTTTCATTAGACACAGATCTAGGATCCGCTTCCACTTCACCAATCACAATATTATGAGCCATTAGTGAGAAAAAATGCAGAACTGACCCAAGATCAGCGTCTAGGGGCAACTTCACTCTACACCCTACTAAGATGATGGACGTTTTTGAAACACAAAGATCTCTTCTCACTTATGGGGTGGTAATAGTGACTCTGTTAAGAGAAAGAGAGACAACTCTTTCCCCTCCAAAGGATTTAGTGATGAGGATGTTTGAAAGAGGAAGGTGATCCTTTCTACAGTATTGCAACAATGTTGATAAGGATCCTGGCTGCATCCCAAATGACACTCTATCCCAACATAGTGCACTACTTTTGAACAGGGCCCATAGGGCCATTTGGAAATGAACCTCTGTCTCAGCATTAACTCCAAACACTGTGAACTTGTTCTATATCTTTTCCAGGATGTTTGGAGAGTGAAAGGGAGCCCTCTTTGAGTGTAATAGTGTTGATAGGGGTTCTAGATCTAGCTTAACAGTACCGGCATTCACCTCTATGCTCTCCTCACTACACACGCTTGGTTGAGAGAATGCCAAGAGTGTGCAAAGCTGTCATCAAGGCAAAGGGTGGCTGCTTTAAAGAATCTCAAAAATAAATAAAAAATAGATTTTTTTAACACTTTTTTGGTTACTACATGATTCCATATGTGTTATTTCATAGTAGTGATGTAGAAAATAGTACAAATAAAGAAAAACCCTTGAGAGAATAGGTGTCCAAATGTTTGACTGGTACTGAACACACACCTTAATGCAGCTGCTTCCTTTCCACAGTGTGGAGGAAAGCTTCCTGAGGTAAACCTTTACACACACGCCACTGAGCGCCACTCCAGTTATCAATCCTTTCAATGGTGCCCTGCTCCAGAGAGGAAAGCAAGTCACAGTTCCCCAGTCACGTGGTGCGGAGCGTACGCAACAAATCTCAACAAATCTACACGATTCCACTTCAAGTCACTTTCACCGACCCAGCATTCCCCAACCACTTCTCCACCCAACCTGAAATCACTTATGGATCAGCCAAAAGGCAAGGACCCATTCTCTCCAAAAATCTCACTCCGACTGGGGAAAAAAGGACTTCCTCACCATCGGGACGAGGCTCAAACTAGGTGTTCTTCACCGCACTTGCTACCGCAGTTAATTCATCCTCATCATGTTCAATCCCCTTCTGCAGCACTCCATATTTACTCCATATTTACTCTTAAGATGTTCCACTTTCTTATTTTTTTCCTGCACGCCTTCTTCTCGCCCTCTATTGGTTCCCCTGACTCCATCTCCAACTCCCACAACCATTCGGGCATAATCGCCAAATTGTAACTCATCCTGATATGGAATTGGTCAATACTTCATGCTTTCTCTTTGCTCGGGCTCTGTCAGAAGAACCAATCAGAGCCAATCAGAAGAACTCCTTAAAAGGTCAGATGAAGACCGTTGCCAACAGTTTTTTTAAATATGACTTTTTGGTATCTGTGTGTTCAGGTTCTTTCTCCTATGTTGGTCAGACCTTAACCTGACTCACTCTACTGCCTTCTGGTGGTCTAGGGAGACACAGCACCAAGAGTCAGACCTTAACCTGACTCACTCTACTGCCTTCTGGTGGTCTAGGGAGACACAGCACCAAGAGTCAGACCTTAACCTGACTCACTCTACTGCCTTCTGCTGGTCTAGGGAGACACAGCACCAAGAGTCAGACCTTAACCTGACTCACTCTACTGCCTTCTGCTGGTCTAGGGAGACACAGCACCAAGAGTCAGACCTTAACCTGACTCACTCTACTGCCTTCTGGTGGTCTAGGGAGACACAGCACCAAGAGTCAGACCTTAACCTGACTCACTAGACTGCCTTCTGGTGGTCTAGGGAGACACAGCACCAAGAGTCAGACCTTAACCTGACTCATTCTACTGCCTTCTGGTGGTCTAGGGAGACACAGCACCAAGAGTCAGACCTTGACCTGACTCACTATACTGCCTTCTGGTGGTCTAGGGAGACACAGCACCAAGAGTCAGACCCTTAACCTGACTCACTATACTGCCTTCTGCTGGTCTAGGGGGACACAGCACCAAGAGTCAGACCTTAACCTGACTCATTCTACTGCCATCTGGTGGTCTAGGGAGACACAGCACCAAGAGTCAGACCTTAACCTGACTCACTCTACTGCCTTCTGCTGGTCTAGGGAGACACAGCACCAAGAGTCAGACCTTAACCTGACTCACTCACTCTACTGCCTTCTGCTGGTCTAGGGAGACACAGCACCAAGAGTCAGACCTTAACCTGACTCACTCACTCTAATGTCTTCTGGTGGTCTAGGGAGACACAGCACCAAGAGTCAGACCTTAACCTGACTCACTCTACTGCCTTCTGCTGGTCTAGGGAGACACAGCACCAAGAGTCAGACCTTAACCTGACTCACTCACTCTACTGCCTTCTGGTGGTCTAGGGAGACACAGCACCAAGAGTCAGACCTTAACCTGACTCATTCTACTGCCTTCTGGTGGTCTAGGGAGACACAGCACCAAGAGTCAGACGTAACCCCCTCGGCCAGCCAGATATTACCAATCGGCCGGTCAAATGGTACCAGTCGGCCGGTCAAATGGGACCAATCGGCCGGCCAGATGGGACCAGACCAAGCTATCTGGCCTGCCGGACCTATCTATGGACCCAGCTATCAGGTTGGCCGGCAGACTGGACCCATCTTACTTTATTGTCCCGATGGGGACATGTTGTTGCAGTATCATGTACACGTTTAAAGTGGCATTTAAATACAGTAGAAAACAAATTGACAACACAACATTCATAACAACTATATACCAATAAAAGGAGACTAGCCCGCTGGCCTTACAGGGTTGATAGGAACATTAGCCTGAGCTGTTTAGGAGGGATATCACACCTGGCACAATTGATTGTCTAGTTCTGTTTTTCATGCCAGGAGGTGCCCTATACCTGCACCCAGAGGCGAGTAGTTCAAAGTCTGGGTACAGGGGGTGGCTTGGGACTAAAATAATTGTGGAGCCTTACTGAGGGCCCTGACCTTAAAGATCTCATCCAGGTCTGTCTGTTTGACTCCAAGTACCTTGCTTGCAGTGTTGATAATCCTTCTCATCATATTTTTCTGTCTGACAGTGGCATTGCCAAACCAACAAACAATACAAAAAGTTGAAATACTCTCAATGGAAGATTTGTAAAACAGAGTCAGTATAGTAGTCAACATTAAACGGTTCCAGCTTTTTGAGAAAGTATAGTCTCTGTTGACTCATTTTGTAGATCAGGTCTGTACATTTACTCCACTGCTCGCCCAAATATTTATATATTCTAAAGTCCATTCCTTTACTTTCGATTTGTGTGTATTATTGTGAAATTATTAGATATTACTTGTTAGATATTACTGCACTGTTGGAGCTAGAAACACAAGCATTTCGCTACACCCGCAATAACATCTGATAAACATGTGTATGTGACAAATAACCTTTGATTTGATTTGTCCAAGAGGACACACAGATATTTGTATTGCTCTGCAATCTCTACGTTCTGACATCTGATAGGTTGGTGTTGTTCGCTTCCTGAAGTCTATGCACATCTCTTTGGTCTTGATGGTATTGAGGACCAAGTGTGATTGGTCACACCACTCTACAACGTCATCTAGGACCGGGCCATGGTGTTCCTCGTCATCATGCAACAGGCTGATCAAGGCAGTGTCATCAGCGAACTTAACGAGGTGTCTGTCAGGATGGGAACTAGTACAACTATTAGTGTACAAAATGTACGGGAGTGGGGACAAAACACACCCCTGTGGGGAGCCTGTGTTGGTGGTGAGTATGTCCCACACGTGGGGAACTACTTTGACCTCTGGCTCAGGAAGTCCAACAGCCACAAAACCAGCCCCCCATCTATGAAGTCTTTTACGAGTCTCTGTGCCAGAATGTAAGGCTGGATTGTGGTTTAGGCAGAAGAAAAGTCAATAAACAGGATTTGACGCCCTCTAGAGGTCTATAGACCATGTTGAGGAGAGTAAGAATGTCATCCTCAACTCCTCTGCTGGGCTGATAGGCAAACTGAAACAGGTCGAGGACTCATTCAACAGAGAGGGATTAGATGCTTTAGAAATGGGTACAATTATTGAGTTTTTCCACAATACTGGCACGTTTTGCTGGTTGAGCGACGATTGGAAAATGTCGGTAAAAACACCAGCTAATTGTTCAGCACAGTGCTTCAACACATGTCCACTCATTTTGTCTGGGCCTAGGCTTTTGTGTGCATTACATCCCCTGAACAACTTTAGAACATCAGACTGTTGGACAACAACTCTCTCAAACATTTGTAATGATGCTTCCATTTGTTTTACCTCCGACACAAAGTTGTCTGATTCAAATCAAGAGAAGAAAACATCCAGTTCATTAGCCATGTTCTGGCCCTCATATCTCCCAAGGTCAGCACTAGTTTTCCCCCTGCCTATGTGGGGGGCACTAGCCATGGATTTAATCCCTTGCCAGGCCACCCTTGAGTTTCCTGAGGAGAGGGTCCTCTCCACCCTTTGCTTGTATGCCTCCTTGTCCACCAGTATCTGTGTTTGGATCTCACGTTGTGCATCTCTTAAAGCCGGTCTATCACCCTCAGCATGAACTGCCTTCTTATCAAGTAGTGATTTTAGATGTGGTGATACCTAAGGCTTATTGTTAGGAAAGATTTTACAGGTTTTAGTAGGCACAAGTGACAACACAGAAGTTAACATAGTCTGAAAGCATTTGGTATTGTCCCATAGCACAAATCTAGTCTTATGTTTCCTAGTGTGAAATTTCACATACTGGTGGTACATGCACAGGACCTTGTGCAAAGTGCCGGACCTAAAGTGCCAGACCTAGCTATCTGGCAAGCGATGACACAGGGCAATGTACAATATGTTGGTGCACATGGAAGTCAGTGATTTATGTTGACTATATAGTAGGTTAAATGAGAAAATACAAATGTGATGTGACTAAAATAAAAGGACATTTAGTTGACTAAAATGGCCCACTGTTTTCATAATTTTGAAAATAACTACACAAAATTATTAAAATGACAAAAATATATATTTTATAGTATTCTGAATTGTTGGGAAGGGCCTGTAAGGAAGCATTTCACTGTTAGTCTACACCTGTTTAGGAAGCATTTCACTGTTAGTCTACACCTGTTTAGGAAGCATTTCACTGTTAGTCTACACCTGTTTAGGAAGCATGTGTACATTAACATTTATTTGAAATCTATTTGGTTTAGAAACAAATTAGCATGATTCAGCTCATGACAATATTTCTATTTAACATGCCCTACTCCTAAAATGTAATATCCTTTAGTGTGTGTACTTTACTGTATTTATACTTGGGATATCACTTTTCAAGGACATCTTTGTACTATACAATCTTTGGCGCGACTTAGTACCATAAATGGACATACGGCCATAAAATGGTAGGCCACACCCACAAGCCCATTTCAAGACGGCTGCAACTCACGGTCCGTTAGTGAGAAGGCCAATGTGGTGGCTAAGAGTGCTGTGAGGAGAGAGCTGGTAGATATTCAGGTCCCGCTGGGCCGCAGGGAAGTCAAGTCATCGATCCGGGCAAAAGGGCTCGATCTTTGGCAAAGGAAGTGGGATGCTAGTAGTAAGGCCATTTTATCACGTGTACCGGTCAGTTAAGGAAGGGGTGGGGAGTATGGGATGTAGGACAGGTGAAGTTGTGTGGAGTAGACTACGGTTTGGACACACAGAGTGTATCCAACTTTTACCAGGTTGTGGATGATAGGGAGACATGAAGCAGGTCTGTGTGATGAGTGTTTAGTGATAGGGAGACATGAAGCAGGTCTGTGTGATGAGTGTTTAGTGATAGGGAGACATGAAGCAGGTCTGTGTGATGAGTGTTTAGTGATAGGGGGACATGAAGCAGGTCTGTGTGATGAGAGTTTAGTGATAGAGGGACATGAAGCAGGTCTGTGTGATGAGTGTTTAGTGATAGGGAGACATGAAGCAGGTCTGTGTGATGAGTGTTTAGTGATAGGGGGACATGAAGCAGGTCTGTGTGATGAGTGTTTAGTGATAGGGGGACATGAAGCAGGTCTGTGTGATGAGTGTTTAGTGATAGGGGGACATGAAGCAGGTCTGTGTGATGAGTGTTTAGTGGAGGAGACGTTGACGTATGTGTCGATATTAGGGAACTGTTTTTGTATTTATTATGGATCCCCAGTAGCTGCTGCCAAGGCAACAGCTACTCTTCCTATGATGTAGATAGGGAGAGATTGTGTGAGTGTTAGAGGCTGGATGGGGTTGGGGTGGTGTAGTGGGGGAGGAAGTGATGTCTAGGACTCTAGAGGGTTAGAGAGGCTGGATGGGGTTGGGGTGGTGTAGTGGGGGAGGAAGTGATGTCTAGGACTCTAGAGGGTTAAAGAGGCTGGATGGGGTTGGGATGGTGTAGTGGGGGAGGAAGTGATGTCTAGGACTCTAGAGGGTTAGAGAGGCTGGATGGGGTTGGGGTGGTGTAGTGGGGGAGGAAGTGATGTCTAGGACTCTAGAGGGTTAGAGAGGCTGGATGGGGTTGGGGTGGTGTAGTGGGGGAGGAAGTGATGTCTAGGACTCTAGAGGGTTAGAGAGGCTGGATGGGGTTGGGGTGGTGTAGTGGGGGAGGAAAGTGAGAAGTGGTGTCTAGGGCTCTATTTCACTTTCTTAGAGGAACAGAACTAATGAAGAGAATTTAAGTACATTCGGAAAGTGATCAATGGAAACAGCATGCCTCCTGAGCTCAATTTCAAGTCTCACAGCAAAGGGTCTGAATACTTATGTAAATAAGGTATTTTCTAAAAACCTGTTTTCGCTTTGTCATTATGGTGTATTGTGTGTAGATTGCTGGGATGTATTTTTATTTTGTTAATCCATTTTAACGTAACAGAATGTGGTAAAAAGTCAAAGGGTCTGAATACTTCCCGAAGGCACTGTGTCATTATGTGGAGCCAGTTCTACCCATGTTCAGACCCAAACCACCTGTAGGCCCACAGTTGGACAGGACTCAAACATAGCAGCTGTTTCAGCTCTACTTCACCACCGCTGTGCTGGGGACAGAAGTTTCCAATAGCAACACGTATGTTGACAAGAAGCAGCGAGAGGGGAAGGAGAAGCCCTGGAAACATGTCACCGTGGCGACATGCTCTCCTACATTTCCCTGGTCATGTACATAGGCCAGACCTACCTATCCGTCCGGATAGTACCAGTCGGCCGGCCAGAGAGCTAGGTCCGGCCTACCTTACTCTGTGCCATTTTAAAGTAGTGCTTTAAATAGGGGAAAGGGTGCGATCTGGGACGCAGCCTCTAGATGTCACCCAGATACCACAGTGATGATTACCGTTCCTCTCTCATCAGACCACACAGTGATGATTACCGTTCCTCTCTCATCAGACCACACAGTGATGATTACCGTTCCTCTCTCATCAGACCACACAGTGATGATTACCGTTCCTCTCTCATCAGACCACACAGTGATGATTACCGTTCCTCTCTCTCTCATCAGACCACACAGTGATGATTACCGTTCCTCTCTCTCTCATCAGAACACACAGTGATGATTACCGTTCCTCTCTCTCTCATCAGAACACACAGTGATGATTACCGTTCCTCTCTCTCATCAGAACACACAGTGATGATTACCATTCCTCTCTCTCATCAGAACACACAGTGATGATTACCGTTCCTCTCTCTCTCATCAGAACACACAGTGATGATTACCGTTCCTCTCTCTCTCATCAGAACACACAGTGATGATTAGCGTTCCTCTCTCTCATCAGAACACACAGTGATGATTACCGTTCCTCTCTCTCTCATCAGACCACACAGTGATGATTACCGTTCCTCTCTCTCTCATCATAACACACAGTGATGATTACCGTTCCTCTCTCTCATCAGAACACACAGTGATGATTACCGTTCCTCTCTCTCTCATCAGAACACACAGTGATGATTACCATTCCTCTCTCTCTCATCAGACCACACAGTGATGATTACCGTTCCTCTCTCTCTCATCAGACCACACAGTGATGATTACCCTTCCTCTCTCTCTCATCAGACCACACAGTGATGATTACCGTTCCTCTCTCTCTCATCAGACCACACAGTGATGATTACCCTTCCTCTCTCTCTCATCAGACCACACAGTGATGATTACCGTTCCTCTCTCTCTCATCAGACCACACAGTGATGATTACCGTTCCTCTCTCTCTCATCAGACCACACATTGATGATTACCGTTCCTCTCTCTCTCATCAGAACACACAGTGATGATTACCGTTCCTCTCTCTCTCATCAGAACACACAGTGATGATTACCGTTCCTCTCTCTCTCATCAGAACACACAGTGATGATTACCGTTCCTCTCTCTCATCAGAACACACAGTGATGATTACCGTTCCTCTCTCTCATCAGAACACACAGTGATGATTACCGTTCCTCTCTCTCTCATCAGAACACACAGTGATGATTACCGTTCCTCTCTCTCTCATCAGAACACACAGTGATGATTACCGTTCCTCTCTCTTATCAGAACACACAGTGATGATTACCGTTCCTCTCTCTCTCATCAGACCACACAGTGATGATTACCGTTCCTCTCTCTCTCATCAGAACACACAGTGATGATTACCGTTCCTCTCTCTCATCAGAACACACAGTGATGATTACCGTTCCTCTCTCTCATCAGAACACACAGTGATGATTACCGTTCCTCTCTCTCTCATCAGACCACACAGTGATGATTACCGTTCCTCTCTCTCTCATCAGACCACACAGTGATGATTACCCTTCCTCTCTCTCTCCTCAGACCACACAGTGATGATTACCCTTCCTCTCTCTCTCATCAGACCACACAGTGATGATTAGCGTTCCTCTCTCTCTCATCAGAACGCACAGTGATGATTACCGTTCCTCTCTCTCTCATCAGACCACACAGTGATGATTACCGTTCCTCTCTCTCTCATCAGACCATACAGTGATGATTACCGTTCCTCTCTCTCTCATCAGACCACACAGTGATGATTACCGTTCCTCTCTCTCTCATCAGACCACACAGTGATGATTACCGTTCCTCTCTCTCTCATCAGACCACACAGTGATGATTACCGTTCCTCTCTCTCTCATCAGACCACACAGTGATGATTACCGTTCCTCTCTCTCTCATCAGACCACACAGTGATGATTACCGTTCCTCTCTCTCTCATCAGACCACACAGTGATGATTACCATTCCTCTCTCTCATCAGACCACACAGTGATGATTACCGTTCCTCTCTCTCTCATCAGAAGACATTCAGCAAACCCAGATAACACACAGGAGCGCGTGTTCTCACACACACACTTATATATTTCAATAGTGTATTTTTTACTCAGAAATAAAAACAATGGGAGCACAGCTAAGCATTACTACGACCACAACAGAATATATGGAGAATAAAAACATGTGTTTCTCAACCTTTATTAAATGTCCTTATATTAACATTTACTCAACAGTACAGGTGAAATGTTACACGTTTAAAGCCACCAAACACAGACATACTAATGAATGTAACTAAGGTATCGTCCCTAATGGCACCCTATTCCCTATATAGTGCACTACTTTTGACCAGGGCTCATAGGAGTCTGGTGAAAAGTAGTGTACTATATAGGGCATAGTGTGCCTTTTAGGTTGCAACACATTTCTCAATCAGACTAACTTCTGTAATGTGTTACAATCCAGCGTCTGTCCCCTTAATTCAAGTCTGTCACCCTGTCACTGGATCTCAGTCCGAACTACTACATGCAGCTCTGCAGTGGGTTACGGACGCAAGCTGGCGAGAAACACACTCACAAGGGCACGGACGGCCAAGTGCACCCGCAAGCGTGCATACGCACACACACAAGCAAACACAAAATGGCCTCTCTTCAGCGAGTATAGAAACATGTGAAAACCTCCTCCATCTCCCTGTCTTTATATCTCAGTATTATACACAGACATGTCAGAGGCCGCGGTAACATGCAGTTCCCACGGAAACTGATTGACAGGCCTCTTGACCTTTGACCTTTGACCCCGCCCATCGGCCACCATCAGCGCCACGTCCCCGTCGTCAAGGAGACGCACCAGGTCACCCTCGGGGTCGCGGTAGTTCAGAGCGATGTTGTCATCCACCTTGAACACATCTCTGTGAGAGAGAGAGAGAGAGGGGGGGGGGGGGGGGGTGGTGGGTGGTGTAGGGGGAGAGGAGAGAGGTGTGGGAAAGAGGGAGAGATGGCGTTGTAGGGGGAGAGAGAAAGGGGGAAATAGAAGAGGCAGAGAGAGAGACAATTATTATGATTGTTTATCTTTATTTAACCATACAAGTCAATTGAGAAGCCATTTGAACTTACAGTACTGACCTAGACAAGAGGCATAACATTGCAACAGTAAACAGGACAACACACAATCCCACTAAAATCACATGAAACACACAATAGAGAGGAAAGGTCCAAATTCATCAAATATACAAGAAGAAATATTCCCAGTGGGTTTAGAACAGAAAGGTCCAAGGAAACACAGCAGACTTAATGATCAGCAGCTACACTGATCAGATAGCAGCTCAGTTCATGTTGCTGAAGGATCGTGGTGGGATGAATAACTCAAGTCTGAGGGTCTTCTGCAGCTCAGTTCAGTCGTTGGCGGCGGAAAACCGGAACGAACGACAACCAAAGGAAGTGTGGGCTTTGGGAATGACCAGTGTGGTACATCTACCAGGGGTTGCTACTGGTAGTGGAGATGTTGAGGAGTGAGCCGAGCTAGAGGGGCGACTTGCCTACGAGGGACTTGGTACCAGCGGGTCTGCCGTCGTGTTTGTAACGTGGCCAGTTGACCAGGGTGTAAAGGTCACAGTGATGAGTGTTGAAGGGGGAACTGGTAACAAAGCGGATCGCAGTGTGGTAAATGATGCCTAGTTTATCAAGGGAGGTTTTTGAGGCAGGCCTGTAACTAAATCACCATAGTCCAGGATTGTTAGGATGGTCATTTTTATACGGTGTGCTTGGCAGAGTGGGTGAAGGATGTTTCCTTCACCCACTGAGAGCGAGAGAGCGAGAGAGAGAGAGAGAGAGAGAGAGAAAGAGAGAGAGAGAGAGAAAGAGGGAGAGAGCGCGAGAGAGAGAGTGTGTGTGTGTGTCTTTAATGAAATTTGATGTAGTCTTGTTTTTCTTTTAGAGTTGAGGTGAGTTTTATCTCGTTGACAAGATAATAATGAGAGATGATAAACTGTGCCAGTGGTAGTGTGGCACTGACTATATGAGTCTGGTTATAGTGTGCAGAGTGGTGGTAGTATTATAGTGTGTACTGTTGTAGCGTTATAGTGTGTACTGTGGTAGTATTATAGTGTGTACTGTTGTAGCGTTATAGTGTGTACTGTGGTCAATAAAGCACATCTTTATTGACCTTGGGAAATTTCAATGGAGAGGAGAATATCAGCTGAATAATAGATACAGTTGAAGTTGGAAGTTTACATACACCTTAGCCAAATACATTTCATCTCAGTTTTTCACAATTCCTGACAGTTAATCCTAGTAAAAAATCTCTGTTTTAGGTCACTTAGGATCACCACTTTATTTTAAGAACGTGAAATGTCAGAATAATAGTAGAGGAAATTATTTCTTATTTCACATTCCCAGTGGGTCAGAAGTTTACATACACTCAATTAGTATTTGGCAGAATTGCCTTTGCATTGTTTAACTTGGGTCAAATGTTTCGGGTAGCCTTCCACAAGCTTCCCACAATAATTTGGGTGAATGTTGGCCCATTTCTCCTGACAGAGCTGGTGTAACTGAGTCAGGTTTGTAGGCCTCCTTGCTCGCACACGCTTTTGCAGTTCTGCCCACAAATATTCTATAAGATTGAGATCAGGGCTTTGTGATGGCCTCTCCAACACCTTAACATTGTTGTCCTTAAGCCATTTTGCCACAACTTTGGAAGTATGTTTGGGGTCATTGTTCATTTGTAAGAACCATTTGCGACCGAGCTTTAACTTCCTGACTGATGTCTTGAGATGTTGCTCCAATATATCCACATAATTTTCCCTCGACATGATGCCATCTATTTTGTGAAGTACACCAGTCCCTCCTGCAGCAAAGCACCCCCACAACATGATGCTGCCACCCCCATGGCCTCCCCTTTTTCCTCCAAACATAACGATGGTTATTAAGGCAAAACAGTTCTATTTTTGTTTCATCAGACCAGAGGACATTTCTCCAAAATGTACGATCTTTGTCCCAATGTGCAGTTGCAAACTGGAGTCTGGCTTTTTTATGGCGGTTTTGGAGCAGTGGCTTCTTCCTTGATTAGCGGCCTTTCAGGTTATGTCGATATAGGACTCGTTTTACTGTGGATATAGATACTTTTGTACCTGTTTCCTCCAGCATCTTCACAAGGTCCTTTGCTGTTGTTCTGGGATTGATTTGCACTTTTTGCACCAAAGTACGTTCATCTCTAGGAGACAGAACGCGTCTCCTTCCTGAGCGGTATGAAGGCTGTGTGGTCCCATGGTGTTTATACTTGCGTACTATTGTTTGTACAGATGAACGTGATACCTTCAGGCGTTTGTAAATTGCTCCCAAGGATGAACTAGACTTGTGGAGCTACACAATTTCTTTCTGAGGTCTTGGCTGGTTTCTTTTGATTTTCCCATGATGTCAAGCAAAGAGCCACTGAGTTTGAAGGTAGGCCTTGAAATACATCCACAGGTACACCTCCAATTGACTCATATGATGTCAATTAGCCTATCAGAAGCTTAGAAAGCCATGACATCATTTTCTGGAATTTTCCAAGCTGTTTAATGGCACAGTCAACTTAGTGTATGTAAACTTCTGACCCACTGGAATTGTGATAAGTGTGATAAGTGAAATAATCTGTCTGTAAACAATTGTTGGAAAAATTACTTGTGTCATGCACAAAGTAGATGTCCTAACCGACTTGCCAAAACTATAGTTTGTTAATAAGAAATTTGTGGAGTTGTTGAAAAACTAGTTTTAATGACTCCGACCTATGTAAACTTCTGACTTCAACTGTATGTAGTGAAGAGTAGAATATCAGCTGAGTAACAGATATGTGTTGAAGAGTAGAATATCAGCTGAGTAACAGGTATGTAGTGAAGAGTAGAATATCAGCTGAGAAACAGATATGTAGTGAAGAGTAGAATATCAGCTGAGTAACAGATATGTAGTGAAGAGTAGAATATCAGCTGAGTAACAGATATGTAGTGAAGAGTAGAATATCAGCTGAGTAACAGATATGTAGTGAAGAGTAGAATATCAGCTGAGTAACAGATATGTAGTGAAGAGTAGAATATCAGCTGAGTAACAGATATGTGGTGAATAGTAGAATATCAGCTGAGTAACAGATGTGTGGTGAAGAGTAGAATATCAGCTGAGTAACAGATATGTAGTGAAGAGTAGAATATCAGCTGAGTAACAGATATGTAGTGAAGAGTAGAATATCAGCTGAGTAACAGATGTGTAGTGAAGAGTAGAATATCAGCTGAGTAACAGATATGTGGTGAATAGTAGAATATCAGCTGAGTAACAGATATGTGGTGAATAGTAGAATATCAGCTGAGTAACAGATGTGTAGTGAAGAGTGGAATATCAGCTGAGTAACAGATATGTGGTGAAGAGTAGAATATCAGCTGAGTAACAGATATGTGGTGAAGAGTAGAATATCAGCTGAGTAACAGATATGTGTTGAAGAGTAGAATATCAGCTGAGTAACAGATATGTGGTGAAGAGTAGAATATCAGCTGAGTAACAGATGTGTAGTGAAGAGTAGAATATCAGCTGAGTAACAGATATGTGGTGAAGAGTAGAATATCAGCTGAGTAACAGATATGTGGTGAAGAGTAGAATATCAGCTGAGTAACAGATGTGTAGTGAAGAGTGGAGAGTCTGTTGAATCAGCAGTGGAATGTGTCTGGTATCTTACCTCATGCGTGCCAGTAGTTCTTTGTATGATGGCTGGGTGGAGATATCTTCTTCAACACACACATCCCTGTCACATACAGTCACACCAATACATTATTAACTGGGATACATACAGTCACACCAATACATTATTAACTGGGATACATACAGTCACACCAATACATTATTAACTGGGATACATACAGTCACACCAATACATTATTAACTGGGATACATACAGTCACACCAATACAGTATTAACTGGGATACATACAGTCACACCAATACATTATTAACTGGGATACATACAGTCACACCAATACATTATTAACTGGGATACATACAGTCACACCAATACATTATTAACTGTGATACATACAGTCATATCAATACATTATTAACTGGGATACATACAGTCACACCAATACATTATTAACTGGGATATATACAGTCACACCAATACATTATTAACTGGGATACATACAGTCACACCAATACATTATTAACTGGGATACATACAGTCACACTGTTAGGAATTTTGTTAATAAATAGTTAAAACAAATTCTAGCTTTAAATAAAATATAACAAATTGAACTGCATGCCCGGTGAAAAGAGATTTGTGTTGTGGGTTATAAAGTAAGCAGAAAGGGTCATTCAACTCTGGTTGAACTGACCCAACTTAGCCTGAGATGTTTAGATAAGGCTGTGGGTCACTTTTTAGGTCTTTCATTATCTTGAGTTGTCTGCTCAAGTGGTAATCAATTATAGTGAGCCTTCAGGATAAATGATTATAAGGTGTGTCGTGTGAGTGCCCTGTGAGGTTAGAATGAACTTTTGAACCTGTTTTCTATTTGATTAGGACAATGAGACGCATTCTGTAACCTATGACGTCATATATTGTATATAAGTCTGTGTTTATGATCAAATGGGAGCTTGCTCCGAGAATAAATTATATTATCTAATTTTAATAAGACTGTATCCTGTCTATTTTATGTTAATAAGTATCTTACAAATTCTTATAAATAGACAGATTGAATTTAATTAATGAGTACATTAGAGGAATGATTTAATTCCACTAACACACACCAATACATTATTAACTGTGATACATACAGTCACATCAATACATTATTAACTGGGATACATACAGTCACACCAATACATTATTAACTGGGATACATACAGTCACACCAATACATTATTAACTGGGATACATACAGTCACACCAATACATTATTAACTGGGATACATACAGTCACACCAATACATTATTAACTGGGATACATACAGTCACACCAATACATTATTAACTGGGATACATACAGTCACACCAATACATTATTAACTGGGATACATACAGTCACACCAATACATTATTAACTGGGATACATACAGTCACACCAATACATTATTAACTGTGATACATACAGTCACACCAATACATTATTAACTGGGATACATACAGTCACACCAATACATTATTAACTGGGATACATACAGTCACATCAATACATTATTAACTGGGATACATACAGTCAGAAAATACATTATTAATTGGGATACATACAGTCACACCAATACATTATTAACTGGGATACATACAGTCACATCAATACATTATTAACTGGGATACATACAGTCACATCAATACATTATTAACTGGGATACTTACATTCGTTATTATGGGACTTTTACGGGATTACAACAGAACTTTCAGTTACTTTTAGTACATTTACAACACTGTTATAACATGTACGTATGCGTTCACACACGAGCACACACACACACGAGCACACACACACGACCACACACACACACACACACACAGTACACACACCTGGTGTCGACGCCCTGGGGTGTGAGCAGGTAGCAGCGCAGGCAGCTGTAAGACCCCGCCCCTTTACCTGAAGCGCCTCCGCTCTCGCCATCAGAGTCACTCTCTGGGAGGGGCTTAATGATCTTCACAAAGGATTCTGGGAAGATACCTGTCCGATTGCTCACCGTGCCCTGAGAGAGAGAGAGGAAGTGTGAGAGAGAGAGGTAGATTAACAGAGAGAGAGAGAGAGAGAGAGAGAGGAAGTGAGGGAGAGAGAGAAAGAGGTAGATTAACAGAGAGAGAGAGAGAGAGAGAGGTAGATTAACGGAGAGAGAGAGGTAGATTAACAGAGAGAGAGAGGTAGATTAACAGAGAGAGAGCTGTACAGTGTGAGGGTATATAAAAGCAGTTTTACATAGGCTCATTATCATGACCTAACTAATATCTCAGAAGTACTCAAGACACACATATAGAGATGGCCCATATGTGTGGCATTTTGAGTAATGCTTGACCCCTCCTGAGCCCTCTCCATCCTTTTCTTCACTTTACTCATCTCTCTCTGCATCTCTCTCTCACCTCTTCCCCCCTCTCTCACCTCTTCCCCCCTCTCTCAGCCCCCCCTCTCTCACCTCTTCCCCCCCTCTCTCACCTCTTCCTCCCCTCTCTCACCTCTTCCCCCCCTCTCTCACCTCTCTCTCTCACCTCTCTCTAACCTCTCCCCCTCTCTCTAACCTCTCCCCCTCTCTCTAACCTCTCCCCCTCTCTCTAACCTCTCCCCCTCTCTCTAACCTCTCCCCCCTCTCTCTAACCTCTCCCCCTCTCTCTAACCCCTCTCTCACCTCTTCCCTCCCTCTCTCTCTCTCTCTCTCACCTCTCTCTCTCACCTCTCTCTCTAACCTCTCCCCCCTCTCTTTTAACCTCTCCCCCCTCTCTCTAACCTCTCCCCCTCTCTCTCCCCTCTTCCCCCTTCTCTCTCTCCTCTTCCCTCTCTCTCTCTCTGTCCTCTTTCCTCTCTCTCTCCTCTTTCCTCTCTCTCTCTCCTCTTTCCTCTCTCTCTCTCCTCTTTCCTCTCTCTCTCTCCTCTTCCCTCTCTCTCTCTCCTCTTCCCTCTCTCTCTCCTCTTCCCTCTCTCTCTTCCCTCTCTCTCTCCTCTTCCCTCTCTCTCTCCTCTTCCCTCTCTCTCTCTCTCCTCTTCCCTCTCTCTCTCTCCTCTTCCCTCTCTCTCTCCTCTTCCCTCTCTCTCTCCTCTTCCCTCTCTCTCTCCTCTTCCCTCTCTCTCTCCTCTTCCCTCTATCTCTCTCCTATTCTCTCTCTCTCTCTCCTATTCTCTCTCTTTCTCTCTCCTCCTCTCTCTCTCTCCTCTTCTCGCTCTCTCCTCCCTCTCTCTCTCTCTTCCCTCTCTCTCTCCTCTTCCCTCTCTCTCTCCTCTTCCCTCCCTCTCTCTCCTCTTCCCTCCCTCCCTCTCTCTCCTCTTCCCTCCCTCTCTCTCCTCTTCCCTCCCTCTCTCTCCTCTTCCCTCCCTCTCTCTCCTCTTCCCTATCTCTTTCCCCCCTTCCCTCTCTCTTTCCCCCCTTCCCTCTCTCTTTCCCCTCTTCCCTCTCTCTTTCCCCTCTTCCCTCTCCTCTTCTCTCTCTCTCTCTCCTCTTCCCTCTCTGTCTTTGCTCACTCTCTCAGCTCTCCCTCCCACTATCTTGATCTCTCTCCATTACCTTTCTCTATCCACCCTCTTTCTCATTCATTCTCTAGTCTCTCTCACTTTTGCCACCCTCCCCCTCTCTCTCTCCACCCTCTTTCTCGCTCATTCTCTTCTCTCCCTCCCTTCTAGTGCCCCTCCATCTCCCTCCACCCCTTCTCCTCACTCCACCTCTCCCTCTCCTCCCATCCTCCTCCCACTGTTCCTCCTCATCCCTCCCCTCTATTCACTCCTCTCCTCCTCCATCCCTCCCTCCCTCCTCCTCCATCCCTCCCTCCCTCCTCCTCTTCCTCCATCCCTCCCTCTCTTCCTCCTCCCTCCATCCCTCCCCTCCATCCCTCTCCTCCACCTCCATCCCTCCCTCTCCTCCATCCCTCCCTCCCTCTCCTCCATCCCTCCCTCTCCTCCTCCTCCTCCATCCCTCCCTCCCTCTCCATCCCTCCCTCTCCTCCCGAACCACCCTACCACCCCTCCATCTCTCGCCTGCAGCTCACCTCCAGCCAGTCTGTGTTAACTCTCCTCAGAAGGAAGATCACCTCTCCAGCTTTCATACTCAGCTCCAGTCGTCCGCTCCCACTGAAGTCGAAGACCACCTGAGAACCACACACACACACGGAGGAGAACACACACACACAGAGGAGAACACACACACACGGAGGAGAACACAAACACCCCGGCAGCAGGCAGCGGACCAGGATCAACCGAGAGAAAGAGAGAGAAAGAGAGAGACGGACAGAGAGAGAAGACTGTGAAACCGAACAGGTAAGAGAGACTTATTTTACTTGTCTGATGATGAAGTGAGTGTGTGAGAGAGAGAGAACGGCACAGCAATCAGCAGAAGACAGGAGGGAACAAGTGCAAGGAGCGAGGGATGAGAGAAAGAAAGAGGGATCCTTAAACAAGTACAGAGAAAGAGAGAACAGGACACTGGTGTGAGTCAGGTAGACAGGCTTTGAAGGGATGAAACGGGAGAGAAGTGTTTTTGTTTGTGACTAGAGTAGGTCTTCACAGTGCAGAAAATCACTATACAACACTCCTACTCCTAATGCTGCACAACGCGTGGGATCGGACAGGCACACAGCTGAGAAAGACGAGAGGAGAGACGAGAGAGAGAGCTGAGCGCTTAGCGAGTGGGCATGTGTGAGTGCAAGTGTGAGTGCAAGTGTGAGTGCATGTGTGAGTGGGTGGGTGGGTGGGAGAGGCGAGATGCAGGGGGTGCGTAAAAGCGGACAAGTACGCAGTACTAGAAAACTGTGATGAGAGAATGTGAAAAAAAGAGGTGAAAAGATAACACGCTTAAAAGGCTTAAAAGCAAGTCATGATAGTGTATTTTATAGTGTGGCTTTGAACTGAGTCATGATAGTGTATTTTATAGTGTGGCTTTGAACTGAGTCATGATAGTGTATTTTATAGTGTGGCTTTGAACTGAGTCATGACAGTGTATTTTATAGTGTGGCTTTGAACTGAGTCATGACAGTGTATTTTATAGTGTGGCTTTGAACTGAGTCATGACAGTGTATTTTATAGTGTGGCTTTGAACTGAGTCATGATAGTGTATTTTATAGTGTGGCTTTGAACTGAGTCATGATAGTGTATTTTATAGTGTGGCTTTGAACTGAGTCATGATAGTGTATTTTATAGTGTGGCTTTGAACTGAGTCATGATAGTGTATTTTATAGTGTGGCTTTGAACTGAGTCATGATAGTGTATTTTATAGTGTGGCTTTGAACTGAGTCATGACAGTGTATTTTATAGTGTGGCTTTGAACTGAGTCATGATAGTGTATTTTATAGTGTGGCTTTGAACTGAGTCATGATAGTGTATTTTATAGTATTAATGATGTTAGTAACATAAAGAGTAGTTATTCACCTGTTTAATGATGTTAGTAACATAAAGAGTAGTTAATCTGTTTAATGATGTTAGTAACATAAAGAGTAGTTCATCTGTTTAATGATGTTAGTAACATAAAGAGTAGTTAATAATGGTCATGTGATGAGAGAAGTAGTGGAGCATTAATTGAACGTTAACAGTATAATGCCTTTAAAATTCATGACCACACCTTCAGCTCTTTCATCCTACATTAACAATACTAATGTACTGTGTGTGTGTGTGTGTGTGTGTGTGTGTGTGTGTGTGTGTGTGTGTGTGTGTGTGTGTGTGTGTGTGTGTGTGTGTGTGTGTGTGTGTGTGTGTGTGGTGGTGTGTGTGTGTGTGTGTGTGTGTGTGTGTTTTCCTACATTAGTATTACTGCTGTACTGCGCTAACGGGGCATCTGGAGACAGGTGATAAACGAACCTATTACAGATAAGAAGGACCCACACATATACACACACACGCCTGCATGTGGACATGCACACACACACACATTCTTGAAGCTTTGCTCAGTCAAGCAGGAGATGGAGGGACAGGTGGAGTAAAGGTGAAGAGGAGGAGAGTGAAGGACACAGAGAGAGATGATATCAAGACAAAGAGGAGAACTACAAATGGAGATGGTTTAGAGAAAGTGAGAGAGAGAAAGAGAAGAGAGAGAGAGAAAGAGAGAGAGAGAAAGAGAGAGTGAGAGAGAGAAATAGAGAGATAGAGAGATAGAGCGAGAGAGAGAGAAAGAGAAAGAGTGAGTGAGAGAAAAGGTGAGAGAGAGAGAGCGAGAGTGAGAAAGTGAGAGAGAAAGAGAAAGAGTGAGTGAGAGAAAGAGAAAGAGTGAGTGAGAGAAAAGGTGAGAGAGAGAGAGCGAGAGTGAGAAAGTGAGAGAGAAAGAGAAAGAGTGAGTGAGAGAAAAAGTGATAGAGAGAAAGAGAGAGAGAGAGAAAGAGAGAGAGAGGGAAAGAGAGAGAGAGAGAGAGAGACAGAGAGAGAGAGAGGGAAAGAGAGAGAGAGGGAAGAGAGAGAGAGGAGAGGAGAGGAGAGAGAGAGGGAAGTAGAGAGAGAGAGAGAGAGAGAGAGAGAGAGAGAGAGAGAGAGAGAGAGAGAGAGAGAGAGAGAGAGAGAGAGAGAGAGAGAGAGAGAGAGGGCGTTAAGAGACGTTGAAGCAGTGGGAGTGTGAGGAGCAGTGTGTGTGTAGGGGGGCAGAGACAAACCCTGTAGTATAGTATAATAGCTACTGTTGTACAGTGAGTGGTATCTGGTGCAGCCCAGGGCCACCTTGTTGTGCTACAGGCCCTTCATGTTTTTACATTTAGCTCAGTTGGTAGGATGTGGTGCCTAGTTGGAACACAATCCTGCAGTACCTGTGGCCCTCCAGGAACAGGGTTGTCTACCCCTGGTGTAGGGTAACATTCCCTGAGATGCTGATCTTGGGTCAGTTTTGCACCCTGGAGTACTGTACATACACTTCATATACAAAAAGGCTTAAATCACCCAACAGCAGTGCCGACCGCACTAATGCTCTTGTGGCTGAATGAAAACAAGTCCCCGCAGCAATGTTCCAACATCTAGTGGAAAGCCTTCCCAGAAGAACGGGGGCTGTTATAGCAGCAATGTTCCAACATATAGTTGAAAGCCTTCCCAGAAGAGTGGAGGCTGTTATAGCAGCAAAGGGGGGACCAACTCCATATTAATGCCCATGATTTTGGAATGAGATGTTCAACGAGCAGGTGTCCACTTACTTTTGGACATTAGTGTATACGATGCCTGATAACCTGACAATTGGTGCACCAATTCATTACAATCTGAGTGATCCTAGAGCCATGCCAAATCTCTAGTGTGTGTGTGTGTGTGTGTGTGGGCCAGTTTTAATGAGGCAGTATGTTACAGCAGCAGATTACCCAGACCCTGAGAACACACACTGACACGATTGTGCAGACAACAGCATGCCAACACACACATTACCCAGGTCCTGCTGTTTAGAATGCAGTACACCAAAAATGTCTTGTTTGATTACAAAGTCAAATTACTGCAGGGCTTAGTGTGTGTGTGTGTGTGTGTGTGTGTGTGTGTGTGTGTGTGTGTGTGTGTGTGTGTGTGTGTGTGTGTGTGTGTGTGTGTGTGTGTGTGTGTGTGTGTGTGTGTGTGTGTGTGTGTGTGTGTGTGTGTGTGTGTGTGTGTGTGTGTGTGTGTGTGTGCGTGCGATGGGTTGATAAGCCAACAAGCTCACCCAGTCTCACTGCAGAATTAGACGTTCATCAACGTTCTCCAAATGTCCTTTCAAAGTGTTTTTCTCCTGCTGTTCTGTATCGTTCCATTTCTCCAAAAGTCATATTTAGAAGTTAAGGGTTAAATTCCGTCACTCATTCTAAATGGTTAAGGGTTAAGGTTTGGGATGGGGTTAGAAACCCCCCACTGGGATTGAACACGCAACCTTCCAGTGGTTGGAGCGTTGGGCCAGTAACCAAAAGGTTGCTGTATTGAATCCCTGAGCTGACAAGGTAAAGATCTGTCGTTCTGCCACTGAACAAGGCAGTTAACCCACTGTTCCCCGGGCGCCGAAGACGTGGACGTTGATTAAGGCAGCCCCCGCACCTCTCTGACTCAGAGGGGTTAAATGTGGAAGACACATTTCAGTTGAAGGCATTCAGTTGTACAACTGACTAGATATCCCCCTTTCCCCATCTGATCCAGAGTCATGGGATTACTTGATGGTAAAGTGCTCGTTTCCCCGAGTGACCCGTTTTGAAGGCCTTTCCCAACGTCCTCAGGACATGGATAGAAGCCCAACTTCAAAGTCAATCTTGAACGACCTGGCTGGATAAGCAACATTCTCTCCCAATAAACACAGGGTATGGAAAAAGTTGTGACAGGAATTTCCTTAGCGCTCTGTCACACTCACTCACACAAACACACACACACACACACACACCCTCTCTTTAGTTGTTTCCCTTTCTCTCTCTCCACCTCTCTATCACTCTATCCTACAGTCTACAGTCAATCAAGGACTACAAAAGAAAAACCAGCCCCGTCGCGGACCAGGATGTCTTGCTCCCAGACAGACTAAACAACTTCTTTGCTCGCTTTGAGGACAATACAGTGCCACTGACACGGCCCGCTACCAATACGGGCTCTCCTTCACCGCGGCCAACGTGAGTAAAACATTTAACCGTGTTAACCCTCGCAAGGCTGCAGGCCCAGACGGCATCCCCAGCCGCGTCCTCAGAGCATGCGCAGACCAGCTGGCTGGTGTGTTTACGGACATATTCAATCAATCCTTATCCCAGTCTGCTGTTCCCACATGGTTCAAGAGGACCACCATTGTTCCTGTTCCCAAGAAAGTGAAGGTAAATGAGCTAAATGACTACCGCCCAGTAGCACTCACTTCCGTCATCATGAAGTGCTTTGAGAGACTAGTCAAGGATCATATCACCTTCACCCTACCTGACACCCTAGATCCACTCCAATTTGCATACCGCCCCAATAGGTCCACAGACGACGCAATCACACTGCACACTGCCCTAACCCATCTGGACAAGAGGAATACCTATGTAAGAATGCTGTTCATCGACTACAGCTCAGCATTTAACACCATAGTACCCTCCAAACTCGTTATTAAGCTCAAGACCCTGGGTTTCGACCCCGCCCTGTGCAACTGGGTCCTGGACTTCCTGACGGGCCGCCCCCAGATGGTGAGGGTAGGTAACAACATCTCCACCCCGCTGATCCTCAACACGGGGGCCCCACAAGGGTGCGTTCTCAGCCCTCTCCTGTACTCCCTGTTCACCCACGACTGCGTGGCCATGCACGCCTCCAACTCAATCATCAAGTCTGCGGACGACACTACAGTGGTAGGCTTGATTACCAACAACGACGAGACGGCCTACAGGGAGGAGGTGAGGGCCCTCGGAGTGTGGTGTCAGGAAAATAACCTCACAATCAATGTCAACAAAACAAAGGAGATGGTCGTGGACTTCAGGAAACAGCAGAGGAAGCAGCCCCCTATCCACATTGACGGGACAGTAGTGGAGAGGGTGGAAAGTTTTAACTTCCTCGGCGTACACATCACGGACAAACTGAAATGGTCCACCCACACAGACAGCGGGGTGAAGAAGGCGCGGCTTGTCACCAAAAACACTCACAAACTTTTACAGATGTACAATCGAGAGCATCCTGTCGGGCTGTATCGCCGCCTGGTACGGCAACTGCTCCGCCCATAACCGTAAGGCTCCCCAGAGGGTAGTGAGGTCTGCACAACGCATCACCGGGGGCAAACTACCTGCCCTCCAGGACACCTACACCACCCGATGTCACAGGAAGGCCAAAAAGATCATCAAGGACAACAACCACCCGAGCCACTGCCTGTTCACCCCGCTATCATCCAGAAGGCGAGGTCAGTACAGGTGCATCAAAACGGGGACCGAGAGACTGAAAAACAGCTTCTATCTCAAGGCCATCAGACTGTTAAACAGCCATCAGTAACATTGAGTGGCTACTGCCAACATACTGACTCAACTCCAGCCACTTTAATCATGGAAAAATGTATGTAATAAATGTATCACTAGCCACTTTAAACAATGCCACTTTATATAATGTTTACATACCCTACATTACTCATCTCATATGTATATATTGCACTCTATACCATCCACTGCATCTTGCCTATGCCGTTCTATACCATCACTCATTCATATATTTTTATGTACATATTCTTATTCATTCCTTTACACGTGTGTGTAGAAGGTAGTTGTTGTGAAATTGTTAGGTTAGATTACTTGTCAGATATTACTGCATGGTCGGAACTAGAAGCACAAGAATTTCGCTACACTCGCATTAACATCTGATAACCATGTGTATGTGACAAATAACATTTGATATCCCTACTCTTTCTCCCTCTTTCCCCTCTCTCACTCTTTCTAAATCACACATTCAATCTTTTCCACTCCCTTTTTCTGTCTCACTCCTTCCCCCTCTCTCTCTATACCTCTCTCACCCCTTCCCCCTCGCTCTCAGCCCTTCCCCCCCTCTCTCTCCATCTCTCTCACCCCTTCCTCCCTCTCTCTCCATCTCTCACCCCTTCCCCCCTCTCTCTCCATCTCTCACCCCTTCCCCCCTCTCTCTCCATCTCTCTCACCCCTTCCCCCCTCTCTCTCCATCTCTCTCACCCCTTCCCCCCTCTCTCTCCATCTCTCTCACCCCTTCCCCTCTCTCTCTCCATCTCTCACCCCTTCCCCCCCTCTCTCTCCATCTCTCTCACCCCTTCCCCCCTCTCTCTCCATCTCTCTCACCCCTTCCCCCCTCTCTCTCCATCTCTCTCACCCCTTCCCCCCTCTCTCTCCATTATCTCCTCATCAATCGCTGTGTAAATCAGTGTGGAACAGTGTACCACACACAGATGAATTACAGAGATGATATTATCTGGTATTAACATTAACACAGGAGCTGACTGTACAGTGTGTGTGATTGGGGATCTATATTTAGCAGAGAAGATCAGAAAAGGTGAGTGTGTAATAGACTGTGAAACTCACACACACACACACACACACACACACACACACACACACACACACACACACACACACACACACACACACACACACACACACACACACACACACACACACACACACACACACACACACACACACACACACACACACAGTGAGATTTCGAATGAATGTGTGTGGTTTTACTTTGATGAGAATGATGATAAGGCATATGGGCACGGCACACACACACACCTGGTTCATCCAAGTCCATACCTATCACACTTCAAAAAGCCCCCCCCCAAAAGACACACACACACACACACACCATACCTCAACCAACCCCCACCCCCCACACACACCGTCCCTCAACCAACCAACCCGCCCCCCCACACCCACCAACCAACCCCTTCCCCACACCCACAATCCCTCAACCTCTCCCTTCTTCAGGTCTCATCTCCCTCCATCTCCTGTGGAGTTACTATCCAGGCCTGGTATTTCTGGTCAGAAGGAGTCGAGGACGACAGAGACCTGAACTTGTTAAGTGTTCTTAGGGGGTTGACAAAAGCTCTGTCAGAGTATCACATATAGACCTGCCTTATGGGCCCTGGTCTAAAGTAGTGCACCTAATCTAACTATAGACACATATAGACCTGCCTTATGGGCCCTGGTCTAAAGTAGTGCACCTAATACAACTATAGACACATATAGACCTGCCTTATGGGCCCTGGTCTAAAGTAGTGCACCTAATCCAACGATAGACACATATAGACCTGCCTTATGGGCCCTGGTCTAAAGTAGTGCACCTAATACAACTATAGACACATATAGACCTGCCTTATGGGCCCTGGTCTAAAGTAGTGCACCTAATCCAACTATAGACACATATAGACCTGCCTTATGGGCCCTGGTCTAAAGTAGTGCACCTAATCCAACTATAGACACATATAGACCTGCCTTATGGGCCCTGGTCTAAAGTAGTGCACCTAATCCAACTATAGACACATATAGACCTGCATTATGGGCCCTGGTCTAAAGTAGTGCACCTAATCCAACTATAGATACATATAGACCTGCCTTATGGGCCCTGGTCTAAAGTAGTGCACCTAATCCAACTATAGACACATATAGACCTGCCTTATGGGCCCTGGTCTAAAGTAGTGCACCTAATACAACTATAGACACATATAGACCTGCCTTATGGGCCCTGGTCTAAAGTAGTGCACCTAATCCAACTATAGACACATATAGACCTGCCTTATGGGTCCTGGTCTAAAGTAGTGCACCTAATCCAACTATAGACACATATAGACCTGCCGTATGGGCCCTGGTCTAAAGTAGTGCACCTAATCCAACTATAGATACATATAGACCTGCCTTATGGGCCCTGGTCTAAAGTAGTGCACCTAATCCAACTATAGACACATATAGACCTGCCTTATGGGCCCTGGTCTAAAGTAGTGCACCTAATCCAACTATAGATACATATAGACCTGCCTTATGGGCCCTGGTCTAAAGTAGTGCACCTAATACAACTATAGACACATATAGACCTGCCTTATGGGCCCTGGTCTAAAGTAGTGCACCTAATCCAACTATAGATACATATAGACCTGCCGTATGGGTCCTGGTCTAAAGTAGTGCACCTAATCCAACTATAGTCACATATAGACCTGCCTTATGGGCCCTGGTCTAAAGTAGTGCACCTAATGCAAATATAGACACATATAGACCTGTCTTATGGGCCCTGGTCTAAAGTAGTGCACCTAATCCAACTATAGACACATATAGACCTGCCTTATGGGCCCTGGTCTAAAGTAGTGCACCTAATACAACTATAGACACATATAGACCTGCCGTATGGGCCCTGGTCTAAAGTAGTGCACAAGGGAATAGGGTGCCAGTCTAGGGTGCCGAACTATAGAAATGTGGCCCAAGGGTCACGTAGACCTGACATCTAGATTCAGGTTTCCCAGACTGATTAACACCTGGTCTAAATATAGAGTCATGGCTCTAGGGTTAAGGAGTCAGGGGGACAGTGTCAGAGTAGACCTAGTGGTCTAAATATAGAGTCATGGCTCTAGGGTTAAGGAGTCAGGGGGACAGTGTCAGAGTAGACCTGGTGGTCTAAATATAGAGTCATGGCTCTAGGGTTAAGGAGTCAGGGGGACAGTGTCAGAGTAGACCTGGTGGTCTAAATATAGAGTCATGGCTCTAGGGTTAAGGAGTCAGGGGGACAGTGTCAGAGTAGACCTGGTGGTCTAAATATAGAGTCATGGCTCTAGGGTTAAGGAGTCAGGGGGATAGTGTCAGAGTAGACCTAGTGGTCTAACTATAGAGTCATGGCTCTAGGGTTAAGGAGTCAGGGGGACAGTGTCAGAGTAGACCTAGTGGTCTAACTATAGAGTCATGGTTCTAGGGTTAAGGAGTCAGGGGGACAGTGTCAGAGTAGACCTAGTGGTCTAAATATAGAGTCATGGCTCTAGGGTTAAGGAGTCAGGGGGATAGTGTCAGAGTAGACCTAGTGGTCTAACTATAGACATTTGGAGATCTAGGGTGCCTTATGGGCCCTGGTCTATGGGCCCTGGTGGGCCCTCATGGGCCCTGGTCTAAAGTAGTGCACCTAGTCTAGATATAGACACATGGAGAACAGGAGGGACTGATTAAAACCTGATCTAACAATATAGCTATGGCCCTAGGGTCACCTCACCAATGGGAGGGAGTCACACGTTCCAATTACACTCTTAACGACCCATACCTTAATGAATGTGTTCAGCTCGTTTAACACAGCTAGCCAATAGGGAGGGAGTTTTTTTGTTTTGTCTTAATTGGATGACCCACTTCATGGTTGGCTTGGGTGAAGTAAAGGATCATGGGAGGATATAAATGATGCCCTTGAGGAGGAGGGCACCTGAGCGGCTGGTTGGTGTGTGTGTGTTGTGTGTTTTGTGTTGTGTGTTGTGTGGTGTGTGTTGTGTGTGTGCGTCCTGTCCCCACTTAAATAGTTAATAACCAAACTGTGCCATTGACACAGCAACCAAATCTAGAGGCATTCTGCCAAAAATGTAACTTCATTCAAGACATCAAGACATGACTACACTAGAACACAACTCTCTCCCTCTATGTCATCTTTTGCACTGTCAAAGACAAAAGACAAACCTCACCACTCTCTCACCCTCTTACTCTGACTACGACTGGCTTAGCTAACGCTAGCTACTAGTGCATCCCTATGGCCCATCGCCTCGAAAGGGTAACAACGCTAACGTTAGCTAGCGCATCCCTATGGCCCATCGCCTCGACTGGGTAACAACGCTAACATTAGCTAGCGCATCCCTATGGCTCATTGCCTGTAGCGCTTACGCTAAACGCTAGACTGGACAACACAAGTCAAACGTGTGATTAGTGCCATCCATCTCCACGTCGGGTCATTGATCATAGTTTAGATTACATCTAATGGACACTTCAGTTCACATGACCAAATGCAGATAACAGCCTGAAGTACTCAACCCCACACACACACACACACACACACACACACACACACACACACACACACACACACACACACACACACACACACACACACACACACACACACACACACACACACACACACACACACACACACACACACACTGCTGAGAGGGATGGATAAACTATAATAACTATGGTGTGGGCAGAGAGGACTGAGTTTACGGTTCTCTGTACTGTGTGTGACAGAAAGGGGAGGGGAGAATGAGTGTGTGTGTGTATGTGTGACAGAGAGAGGAGGGGAGGATGAGTGTGTGTGTGACAGAGAGAGGTGGGGAGGATGAGTGTGTGTGTGTGTGTGTGACAGAGAGAGGAGGAGAGAATGAGTGTGTGTGTGACGGAGAGGGGAGGAGAGAATGTGTGTGTGTGTGTGTGTGTGTGTGTGTGTGTGTGTGTGGACGGAACTTTCAGTTACTTAGTACATTTAGTACATTTACAACACTATTATAACATGTACGTACGCGTTCACACACACACACACCTTTTTAAATAACAAGCGCTCACAGTCTTACTGTAGACATCCAATCCCTTGTCCATAAATGTCAAATTTGGAAAGTTAAATTCAGGCAATAATTCCCAATGCTTAAAGGATAGGGTTAAGGGTGAAAACTAAAATAAATAAACAAGGTCCTATCACTGGGATTGAACACGCGACCCTCGGAGCCGCCCGTCCGCCATCCCCGCCCACAACGCCATAGCAAAACACAAGACAACTTGATGGTAATAGTGCTCACCATTGTCCCTAGTGGACGGTTTTGAAGTCATCTTTTTTTTTACGTCCTGCTTACCTGGATGGACGTCTAATTTGGCAGTGGATCTTGTGTGACCTGGCTGTATATAACCACTCCTACAGTCCATCCCACTGTCATAACGGTCTTTACTGAAGTTATGGAATCTGTGTGTGTGTGTGTGTGTGTGTGTGTGTGTGTGTGTGTGTGTGTGTGTGTGTGTGTGTGTGTGTGTGTGTGTGTGTGTGTGTGTGTGTAGGTTAACTCTTCTAACAGAGATTGTGCAATGTGTAAAGACTAAAAGACATTTTCTCTGCAAGGATTTCAAACGACCACTGACGGCCACTTTAGACCAGGTCCTCGAGAGTAGACACACACACACTCTAAACAAGGTCACCCAAACACACCCACTAACCTATCTCCACCCTCACGCACACACGCGCACACACCCCATATCTCCCTCCCCAGTCCAGTTAAGACGGCAGTAGAATTTAAATGGTGGTTTCCATGACCAGAATGAGAACAGGGGGAGCTAAAAGAAAGAAAGGAAAACCTCTCCCAAAGAAAGATGACGGGAGTGAGGGATGAGGGACGGAGGTAGCCTTGGAAAGAGACATGAAAGGATGGAGAAAAATAGGGGGGAGAAAGTTTTTTTTTAAATGCTAAAATATGATAAAGTGAGGGAGAAAATGAAGGAAAGAGCGTGTCAGAGGATGGATGGAAAGAGTGGAGAGAGAGTAATGGGAGACGATTAAAGGAGCAAAACAGAATGAGAAAGCACTCTCAGAGGGCAACGGAGTCACAGACTCATGGGGATGGAGAAACAACCTCTGTTTAACCCTGTTAATGACTCCATTAGGTATTTTCCAGGCAGACATTGATCTATAAAGAGACTAGTCAATTCTTCAGTTAGAAACCAAAAAGATCTACACTACCGGTCAAACGTTTTAGAACACCTACTCATTCAAGGGTTTTTCTTTATTTTACTATTTTCTACATTGTAGAATAATAGTGAAGACATCAAAACTACGAAATAGCACATATTGAATCATGTTGTAACCAAAAAAAAGTGTTAAACAAATCAAAATATATTTTATATTTGAGATTCTTGAAATAGCCACCCTTTGCCTTGATGACAGCTTTGCACACTCTTGGCATTCTCTCAACCAGCTTCATGAGGTAGTCACCTGGAATCCATTTCAATTAACAGGTGTGCCTTCTTAAAAGTTAATTTGTGGAATTTCTTTGCTTCTTAATGCGTTTGAGCCAATCAGTTGTGTTGTGACAAGGTAGCCCAAATAAATGAGTAACAGACATCTCAATATCAACGGTTCAGAGGAGACTGTGTGAATAAGGCCTTCATTATCGAATTGCTGCAAAGAAACCACTACTAAAGGACACAAATCATAAGAAGAAACTTGCTTGGGCCAAGAAACACGAGCAACAGACATTAGACTGGTGGAAATGTGTCCTTTGGTCGAGAGTCCAAATTGGAGATTTTTGGTTCCAACTGCAGTGTCTTTGTGAGACGCGGTGTGAGTGAACGGAGGATCTCTGCATGTGTATTTCCCACAGTAAAGCATGGAGGAGGAGGTGTTATGGTGTGGGGGTGCTTTGCTGGTGACACTGTCTGTGATTTATTTAGAATTCAAGGCACACTTAACCAGCATGGCTTCCACAGCATTCTGCAGCGATACGCCATCCCATCTGGTTTGGGTTTAGTGGGACTATCATTTGTTTTTCAACAGGACAATGACCCAGTACACTTCCAGGCTGTGTAAGGGCTATTTTACCAAGAAGGACAGTGATGGAGTTCTGCATCAGATAACCTGGCCTCCATAATCCCCCGAGTCAGAAAAGCAGCCAACAAGTGCTCAGCGTAAGTGGGAACTCCTTCAAGACTGCTGGAAAAGCTTTCTTGGTGAAGCTGGTTGAGAGAATGGCAAGAGTTTGCAAAGCTGTCATCAAGACAAAGGGTGGCTATTGAAGAATCTCAAATATAAAATATATTTTGATTTGTTTAAAACTGTTTTGGTTAGTACATGATTCCATGTGTTATTTCATCGTTTTAAAGTCTTCACAATTATTCTACAATAAAGAAAATAGTAAAAATAAAGAAAAACAAGTTAATGAGTAGGTGTTGTAAAACCTTTGACCAGTAGTGTATGTTCATGTATATCTACAATGTTTTGTGTAATTCACACCTGATAGTGTGTTGTGTGTGTGGAGGGACTGTCCTTCATATGACCCTGTACTGTGGTTACTTCAAACAACATGTTAACTGTCATTGTTCACAATGTTACATGGTTGCTTGTTTATGTGGTTGTTATGGTAACATGTTGCGTTATCCTGACAGGGTTTTAGCTGTGTGGGTAAGCGTGAAGACCGTAACCAAAGCAACAGTTTTACAGTACTGTTGGCCTACCTCAGAGAGAGAGAGAGAGAGAGAGAGAGACAGAGAGAGAGAGAGAGAGACAGAGAGAGAGACAGAGAGAGAGACAGAGAGAGAGACAGAGAGAGAGACAGAGAGAGAGACAGAGAGAGAGACAGAGAGGGAGACAGAGAGAGAGACAGAGAGAGAGACAGAGAGAGAGACAGAGAGAGACAGAGAGAGAGACAGAGAGAGTTAGTGTTAGATCGAAACGGAGGGTTAAGGGTAAAAAAGAGAAGTACTGAAGGCCTACCTCAGCTCTGGGGGAGGAGAAGACATCCGTCTGGTTGGTTTTGACAGTCTTCCTGGAGAGAGAGAGGGGGAGGGAGAGAGCGAGAAATAGAAAGGGAGTTTTAACATTTCATCGTACTGTCAGAGATGACCGTTTAGAAAATGTGAAAAACCCTGCGGTGAGTGAGGTCAGAGTCCAGAGAGGAAATAGAGAGTCCTAGTTTACATCACTTCCTGTTGAGAGAGTCCCTAATTAGCACATAACAAGTCCTTAGTTACCACATCTCTCAACAGGGAACTTTGACAGCATCCCAAACAGCAACCTATTCCCTACATAGTGCACTATGGGTCCTGGTCAAAAGTAGTGCACTATATAGGGAATAGGGTACCATTTGGGACCCACCCCATGACAAGAGAGAGCAACACATCAGAGAAGTGAACATCATAGGAAACGACAACTCTCTGTTACAGGACTAAGTGAAGGAGCTTCAGAGGTCAAGCAGTGTCAGTGATGGATGGTGCCCAGGAAGTGGAAGAAGTAAGAGTTCTATTCATGTGAGACTGTGGTGCAGTGAACTCTGAATGAGGGAACAGTACAAAAGAAGTATGTAGGGAGCAAGTTGTTTTTGGTGAGTAGTAGCTGAGTGCTAAAGAGTCCCAGAGTTACAGGAAGTAGGCAGGAGGTAGCAGCCGTAGTGATACGTTGAAACAGTATTACTGTGGTATTATATTTAAGCAATAAAGACCAAGGGGGCGTGGTATATGGTCAAAATACAACGGCTAAGGGCTGTTCTTAGCATGACGCAACACGGAGTGCCTGGATACAGCCCTTAGCCGTGGTATATTGGCCGTGTAGAACAACTAAATGACAGCTTACACTCTACGTGTAGAACAACTAAATGACAGCTTACACACTACGTGTAGAACAACTAAATGACAGCTTACACTCTACGTGTAGAACAACTAAATGACAGCTTACACTCTACGTGTAGAACAACTAAATGACAGCTTACACTCTACGTGTAGAACAACTAAATGACAGCTTACACACTACGTGTAGAACAACTAAATGACAGCTTACACACTACGTGTAGAACAACTAAATGACAGCTTACACTCTACGTGTAGAACCACTAAATGACAGCTTACACACTACGTGTGGAACAACTAAATGACAGCTTACACTCTACGTGTAGAACCACTAAATGACAGCTTACACACTACGTGTAGAACAACTAAATGACAGCTTACACTCTACGTGTAGAACCACTAAATGACAGCTTACACACTACGTGTAGAACAACTAAATAACAGCTTACACTCTACGTGTAGAACAACTAAATGACAGCTTACACTCTACGTGTAGAACAACTAAATGACAGCTTACACTCTACGTGTAGAACCACTAAATGACAGCTTACACTCTACGTGTAGAACCACTAAATAACAGCTTACACTCTACGTGTAGAACCACTAAATGACAGCTTACACTCTACGTGTAGAACAACTAAATGACAGCTTACACACTACGTGTAGAACCACTAAATGACAGCTTACACACTACGTGTAGAACAACTAAATGACAGCTTACACACTACGTGTAGAACCACTAAATGACAGCTTACACTCTACGTGTAGAACAACTAAATGACAGCTTACACACTACGTGTAGAACAACTAAATGACAGCTTACACACTACGTGTAGAACCACTAAATGACAGCTTACACTCTACGTGTAGAACAACTAAATGACAGCTTACACTCTACGTGTAGAACAACTAAATGACAGCTTACACTCTACGTGTAGAACAACTAAATGACAGCTTACACACTACGTGTAGAACAACTAAATAACAGCTTACACTCTACGTGTAGGGGGTCGGAGGCGACGCAGGGCTCGTGGTTGGTACTGACTGTCTGACTCAGTCTGGTAGAAAAACATCCTGATGACATCATCCAATAGAACCCAAGTAGGCAGGCCCAGCAATCTCTGATGGAGAGGAGAGGAGAGAAGAGGAGAGGATCGAGGAGAGGAGAGGAGAGGAGAGGAGAGGAGAGGAGAAGAGAGGGAGAGAGAGAGAGAGAGAGAGAGAGAGAGAGAGAGAGAGAGAGAAAGAGAGAGAGAGAGAGAGAAAGAGACAGAGTGTGAGACAGAGAGAGAGAGACGGAGAGTGTTAGATCAAAACGGAGGGTTAAGGGGAAAAAAACTGTCCAGAAAAAAAGAGAAGTGAGTAGTAGACTATTAGAAAGACAAATGGCACCCTATTCCCTATGTAGTGCACTGCTTTTAACCAGGGTCCATTTGGTTGAACTCTGGATGTGTTTACAGTTCACAACACAGCGGTGGAGCAACATTGTGACATGAGAAAAAGCACTGGCTAAATTAGGAGATTACTCACTGCCCTTTCAATCTGCAAATACACACTGAGTGGACAAACCATTAGGAGCACCTTCCTAATAATGAGTTGCATCCCCTTTTGCCCTCAGAACAGCCTCAGTTCATCAGGACATGGACTCTACAAGGTGTTGACAGCATTCCACAGGGATGCACAGGCCCATGTTGACTCCAATACTTTCCATAATTGTGTCAAATTCGCTGGATGTCCTTTGGGTGGTGGACCATTCTTTATACACACGGGAAACTGTTGAGTGTAAAAAACCCAGCAGCGTTGTAGTTCTTGACACAAAGCAGTGCGCCTGGCACATAATACTGTACCCCGTTCAAAGGCACTTCAATCTTTTGTCTTGCCCATAATCGCTCTGAATGAGAAACATTCACAATCCATGTCTCAATTGTCTCAAGGCTTAAAAATCCTTCTTTAACCCGTCTCCTCCCCTTCATCTACACTGACTGAAGTGGATTTAACAAGTGACATCAATAAGAGATCATAGCTTTCACTCTGTGTATATTTTCTGTAGGGCTTACCTTCATATAAGTGTTGAGTTCTGGAATTCTATTCTCTGCAATCTCCTTCTTATTGCCAATGAACACTTTACCTAGAGACACACAAAGACACACAGGGACACACAGAAACACACAGAGACACACAGAGACACACAGAGACACACAGAGACACACAGAAACACACAGAGACACACAGAGACACACAGAGACACAGAGACACACAGAGACACACAGAGACACACAGAGACACACAGAGACACACAGAGAAACACACCATAGATAGTCGTTCAACGTTTTTTCCCTCCAACAAGACCAATCAATAACTAAAACTCTTCCTTTCTGGGAATCGATCAATCTGAAATAACTCATTTCAAGGTTGACAGTATTGCCTTTGGGTGGTTGCATAAATATCAACAACATAATGACATTTTAATTGCATTTCTCATCAGAGTTGATGATATGTTAATGAAACATCCCACAGGCTACAGATGTAGGATCTTCATTTGATCACTCTTTTGTCGCTGAGAATTTTCATCCACAGCAGGGAATTAAAACTTGTAGTGTATTCGAGGTTTAAAAAGGCCTCTAAAGTTTGTGATTTTCACTTTAATATGTCACACTTGATTTTCCCTAATGAAAAATGTATCAACCCTACAAAAATGTCCATGAATCATACTTTCTTGTTGCTGCAGGATTAGTTTCCTGCTGTAGTAAACTGGCTCAAATTAAGAGTCTACATCTGTAGCGTGTGTTCCATGTGACACCCTATTTCCCATATAGCCACTGTGGGTCCTGGTCTAAAGAAGTGCACTACATAGGGAAATAGGGTGCCATTAAATAGGGTGCCATTGGGACACAGATTGACAGTACGATACAAATAAACAAAGACTGTAGTTGAATGACTGTCCAACCAACGGCTATCTGAGATACTCAGAACACACAGTACAACTAGGCCCAACTGAATGTCACCTAGAACCTGTAGCTGAATAGAATTATTAACATTTAGAACACCCCCCTGAAGTTCTTCTGTGCTCCAATTGTAACGTTCTACATTAGATTCAGCCTCGGCTATTTCCCTCTGCTGCTAAAACTCATTTAGAGGGAGAGAGAGAGAGAGCGAGAGGGGAGGAGGACAGAAAGAAAAAGTGGGGGGGAGATGGAGGGAGGGAGAGATGGAAAGAAGACAGAGACAGAGAGACAGGGAGAGAGACAGGGAGGGAGGGAGGGAGGGAGGGAGGGAGGGAGGGAGGGAGGGAGGGAGGGAGGGAGGGAGGGAGACAGGGTGGGAGGGAGGGAGGGAGGGAGGGAGGGAGGGAGGGAGGGAGGGAGGGAGGGAGGGAGGGAGGGAGGGAGGGAGGGAGGGAGGGAGGGAAAACTAATTTAGCCCCATCTAATGACTGTGATCATCTCTATCTCCCACCATCACTCTCCCTCTGGCTCTATCTTTCTCCATCTCTGTCTCTCGCCATCTTTCTCCCTCTGACTCCATCTCTCTCTGTCTCTCTCCATCTCTTTCCGTCTCTCTCTGTCTCTCTCCATCTCTTTCCCACCGACTCCATCTCTCTCCGTCTCTCTCCATCTTTCTCCCTCTGGCTCCATCTCTTTCTGTCTCTCTCCCTCCCTCCATCCCTCATTCTCTGGCTCCATCTCTCTTTTCTTTTCATTTGAATGGAGATAGAGAGAACTGATGATTAGTTCCATTATCATCATTAAGCCAATGTCTACATTTAAAAGCCGTCCGTTTGGGAGCTTAAACGGCACGTGCCCAAGTGTGTGTGTATATGTGTGTGTGTGTGTGTGTGAGAGAGAGAGAGAGAGACTTCACTGACAGTCCTCTACTGTAACTCTCTCTCTGGACTTTAGAGTCTTCATCTCCATTATGTTACTGTGAGAGTACAGAACAGAACATAACATTGGGAGAGAGAGAGTGGGGGTGGGGGGTGAAGGAAATAGGGAAGAGAGAGAGAGAGAGAGAGAGAGAGAGAGAGAGAGAGAGAGAGAGAGAGAGAGAGAGAGAGAGAGAGAGAGAGAGAGAGAGAGAGAGAAGAGAGAGAGAGAGAGAGAGAGAGAGAGAGAGAGAAGAGAGAGAGAGAGAGAGAGAGAGAGAGAGAGAGAGAAGAGAGAGAAGAGAGAGAAGAGAGAGAGAGAGAGGGAAGAGAGAGAGAGAGAGAGAGAGAGAGAGAAGAGAGAGAGAGAGAGAGAAGAGAGAGAAGAGAGAGGGAAGAGAGTTAGAGAGAGAGAGAGAGAGAGAGAGAAGAGAGAGGGAAGAGAGTGAGAGACAGGGAAGAGAGAGAGAGAGAGAGAGAGAGAGAGAGAGAGAGAGAGAGAGAGAGAGAGAGAGAGAGAGAGAGAGAGAGAGAGAGAGAGAGAGAGAGAGAGAACAAAAAAATCCTTGTTTTCTAGTGTCCACCTGCAGAGAGACACTAATTATGCTGTAAAACAGGTATTCACTCTTGGCAGACATCCAACTGTTTGGATAGAGAGAAAAGAGATGAGAGACAGACAGAGAAGGCGAGACAGACATATAGAGAAGGAGAGACAGACATATAGAGAAGGGGAGACAGACATATAGAGAAGGAGAGACAGACCATTAGAGTCGGAGAGACAGACATATAGAGTCGGAGAGACAGACATATAGAGTCGGAGAGACAGACATATAGAGAAGGGGAGACAGACATATAGAGAAGGAGAGACAGACATACAGAGTCGGAGAGACAGACATACAGAGTCGGAGAGACAGACATATAGAGAAGGAGAGACAGACATATAGAGGAGAGAGACTGTCAGCCTCTGTCCAATCGATGGTCGTCGTCCCCATTCAAAGTCATAAATCTTTATTGGCAACGATGCTCAGAGCTATCGTAGCCTAATCAGTAACAGCCTTGTAACAATGTATTTATAGGAACGAGATGTCTTTCTCTCTCTCTCTGTCCGTCTGTCTTTCACTCTCTCTCTCTCTGTCTGTCTTTCACTCTCTCTGTCTCTCTTTCACTTTCTCTGTCTGTCTATCTTTCAATCTCTCTCTGTCTGTCTTTCACTCTCTCTCTCTCTGTCTCTCTCTTTGAATTGGCTAATCCCTGGTTCGATCACTCTCACTCACTCACTCTCACTCAGTCTTTGAATTGGCTAATCCCTGGCTCGCTCGCTCTCTCTCACTTTCTGTCTTTGAATTGGTTAACCCTGGCTTGCTCCAGGGATTAAGGGGTTAATCTCTCCTCCCTCCACATCATCCATCCTTTTATATTGTCCTTTCCTGTTTCATTTCAATGTCATTCAGAATATGTCTTATTTCTCCCTCTGAATTAATCAGACTGTGTAACTACTGTGTAACTTCTGTGTGTGTGTGTGTGTGTGTGTGTGTGTGTGTGTGTGTGTGTGTGTGTGTGAGTGTGAGTGTGTGTGTGTGGTGTGTGTGTGTGCGTGTGCGTGTGCGTGTGCGTGTGCGTGTGCGTGTGTGTGTGTGTGTGTGTAAATGCTGAATAAAGTAAAAGGGTTTGGACTGACTGAGTCTTCATAATATCCAGTAACACAGAGAGGGAATAGGAGTTCTGGTCTATCTGATATGGTGTTAATACAGAGAGGGAATAGGAGTTCTGGTCTATCTGATATGGTGTTAATACAGAGAGGGAATAGGAGTCCTGGTCTATCTGATATGGTGTTAATACAGAGAGAGAATAGGAGTCCTGGTCTATCTGATATGGTGTTAATACAGAGAGGGAATAGGAGTCCTGGTCTATCTGATATGGTGTTAATACAGAGAGGGAATAGGAGTCCTGGTCTATCTGATATGGTGTTAATACAGAGAGGGAATAGGAGTCCTGGTCTATCTGATATGGTGTTAATACAGAGAGGGAATAGGAGTCCTGGTCTATCTGATATGGTGTTAATACAGAGAGAGGAATAGGAGTCCTGGTCTATCTGATATGGTGTTAATACAGAGAGGGAATAGGAGTCCTGGTCTATCTGATATGGTGTTAATACAGAGAGTGAATAGGAGTCCTGGTCTATCTGATATGGTGTTAATACAGAGAGAGAATAGGAGTCCTGGTCTATCTGATATGGTGTTAATACAGAGAGGGAATAGGAGTCCTGGTCTATCTGGTATGGTGTTAATACAGAGAGTGAATAGGAGTCCTGGTCTATCTGATATGGTGTTAATACAGAGAGGGAATAGGAGTCCTGGTCTATCTGATATGGTGTTAACACAGAGAGGGAATAGGAGTCCTGGTCTATCTGATATGGTGTTAATACAGAGAGAGAATAGGAGTCCTGGTCTATCTGATATGGTGTTAATACAGAGAGGGAATAGGAGTCCTGGTCTATCTGATATGGTGTTATTACAGAGAAGGAATAGGAGTCCTGGTCTATCTGATATGGTGTTAATACAGAGAGGGAATAGGAGTCCTGGTCTATCTGGTATGGTGTTAATACAGAGAGGGAATAGGAGTCCTGGTCTATCTGATATGGTGTTAATACAGAGAGGGAATAGGAGTCCTGGTCTATCTGATATGGTGTTAATACAGAGAGGGAATATGAGTCCTGGTCTATCTGATATGGTGTTAATACAGAGAGGGAATAGGAGTCCTGGTCTATCTGATATGGTGTTAATACAGAGATAATAGGAGTCCTGGTCTAACTGATATGGTGTTAATACAGAGATAATAGGAGTCCTGGTCTAACTGATATGATTTTAATACAGAGAGGGAATAGGAGTCCTGGTCTATCTGATATGGTGTTAATACAGAGAGGGAATAGGAGTCCTGGTCTATCTGATATGGTGTTAATACAGAGAGAGAATAGGAGTCCTGGTCTGTCTGATATGGTGTTAATACAGAGAGGGAATAGGAGTCCTGGTCTATCTGATATGGTGTTAATACAGAGAGGGAATAGGAGTCCTGGTCTATCTGATATGGTGTTAATACAGAGAGGGAATAGGAGTCCTGGTCTATCTGATATGGTGTTAACACAGAGAGGAAATAGGAGTCCTGGTCTATCTGATATGGTGTTAACACAGAGAGGGAATAGGAGTCCTGGTCTATCTGATATGGTGTTAATACAGAAGGGTATAGGAGTCCTGGTCTATCTGATATGGTGTTAACACAGAGAGGGAATAGGAGTCCTGGTCTGTCTGATATGGTGTTAATACAGAGAGGGAATAGGAGTCCTGGTCTATCTGATATGGTGTTAATACAGAGAGGGAATAGGAGTCCTGGTCTATCTGATATGGTGTTAATACAGAGAGGGAATAGGAGTCCTGGTCTATCTGATATGGTGTTAACACAGAGAGGAAATAGGAGTCCTGGTCTATCTGATATGGTGTTAACACAGAGAGGGAATAGGAGTCCTGGTCTATCTGATATGGTGTTAATACAGAAGGGTATAGGAGTCCTGGTCTATCTGATATGGTGTTAATACAGAGAGGGAATAGGAGTCCTGGTCTATCTGATATGGTGTTAATACAGAGAGGGAATAGGAGTCCTGGTCTGTCTGATATGGTGTTAATACAGAGAGGGAATAGGAGTCCTGGTCTGTCTGATATGGTGTTAATACAGAGAGGGAATAGGAGTCCTGGTCTATCTGTGTTTTACACAATACCAGGTATTCTTACCCCCCGGAGAGAAGTGAACAATGACAGGGTGAATTATATTTTTACGTAACGCATACCGAACATTCATGTACAAGGACACACCCAACGGCATACACATAACGTGTACACACACACACTGAGCTGCCCACCCCTCCAGCCCCTCTCACTTATCACCCCACCCCTCCAGCCCCCAGCCCCTCTCACTGAGCTCCCCACACCTCCAGCCCCCAGCCCCTCACACTGAGCTGCCCACCCCTCCAGCCCCCAGCCCCTCTCACTGAGCTGCCCACCCCTCCAGCCCCCAGCCCCTCTCACTGAGCTGCCCACCCCTCCAGCCCCCAGCCCCCTCTCACTGAGCTGCCCACCCCTCCATCCCCCAGCCCCTCTCACTAAGCACCCCACCCCTCCAGCCCCCAGCCCCTCTCACTGAGCTGCCCACCCCTCCAGCCCCCAGCCCCTCTCACTGAGCTGCCCCACCCCTCCAGCCCCCAGCCCCGTCTCACTGAGCTGCCCACCCCTCCAGCCCCCAGCCCCTCTCACTGGGCTGCCCACCCCTCCAGCCCCCAGCCCCTCTCACTGAGCACCCCACCCCTCCAGCCCCCAGCCCCTCTCACTGGGCTGCCGACCCCTCCAGCCCCCAGCCCCTCTCACTGAGCACCCCACCCCTCCAGCCCCCAGCCCCTCTCACCAGGCAGGGTGGGCAGCCTGCAGGTGTTAGGTCCAGGTATGTCCTGGTCACCAGGTGAATACTTCAGCTCCAGCTCACTGTGCAGGTTGAAGAACTGGCTGTACCTCCGGTAGACCAGGTACTTACTACCACCTCTGGTCCTTACCTCCATCACAAAACGCTGCCGGGAGAGAGGGTGGGGGAGGAGGAGGGGAGAGAGAGATGGGAGAGAGGGAAGGGCAGAGGAGGAGAGTGGGAGGGAGGGAGGAAGTTGGGAGAGAGAATTATTACATGAGCTTTTGAGATGCTTTTCACACCATTTTTAGCGTTTAAAACGTTCTCCCCATTCTCACCGGTGCGTTGTGTGGTCAGTGTACTGTTAACCAGCATCCAGAGACATACTTACATAATAGTGGATGAAGCCCTTTTTCTCCTCAATGTCTGCGATGGTGGCACTGATGGGAATGTTGTGCGGAAGCTGGTCAAAATCACTGAGCGAGAGAAGGAAGGAGAGGAGGAGAGGAGAACTAAGAAGTAAACAAATGCTTGGGTGACGTGCAGCTTCAAGGCGTGCTGTATGACGTCACTAATATATATAACCCTGGGCTGGGACAGAACCCTGGGGGTTATATAAGTTCAGCAACATATCAGACAGGTTAGAGCCGTCCAACCGCAGGCTGATGTAAAATTCAATTGCAGGGCTTCATGGCACCGAGAACTCTCACTCACTCACTCACTCACTCACACACACACACACACACACACACACACACACACACACACACACACACACACACACACACACACACACACACACACACACACACACACACACAGCACCTGTGATGCGAGGAAACACGCGTCATAGCGTACACACACGCATTTATGTAGGGGGAATGTTGCAAAACGAGCCACTCTGTTGACTTTTGTGGAATTTAGTTTAGTTTCAAATTCACAATCGTGACAGATGACTATTCTAGAAAGATTGGAAACGCGCAGCATACACTATAGAAGAATAGGCTACTACCACAGATAAAAGGGGAAATAGCTTCGCTGTTACTATTCTATTGCCTAGTTACTGGCTAAATACCCAATTTGGCCCTCATACCATCATGGCCACCTAATCTTCCCCAGTTTCCAATTGGCTCATTCATCCCCCCTCTTCTCACTTCTCAGTCAATTTAACAGGTAAAATAAGGGGTAAAATACATTAACAACCGTGCTGGATGCAGAAGTTCACATTTCAGAATAGTCCTATGCTGCTTTCAACAACCGCTGTTACCACTGGCCTCATAACTCACCTCTCGTCTCGTAGTTGCTTGGGAAGCGACGACATGTTGATGGAGACCGGGCCGATTGAAGAATGGAACTTTCTGATAGATTTATCACAACACAGTCGCACCTCACTTCAACCCTCTTTCGATTAACAGAAACCTGAACTGAAAATCTGCTACAGACTCGCACAGCGGTTTCATGGAGCGGAACGAACGCGATCAGTAGGCGCAAACAGGCGACAGAGCGGAACGTGTGCAATCAGGAAGCCAAAATCAAGTTCCCCAAAATGATTAGGCTACACGCATCGGCCGTTTCTGAAGGTTGCTGAGGTGGATGGGGAGGGAAACACTTGTCTTGTTGTTCACGAGCCTCTTAACAGAGAATCAAATCAAATAGACTAAATGGTCATGATGCAGATGTAAACTTGCTAGGTTAAAATAGGTTAAAACACATATATATATATATATATATATATATATATATATATATATATCCCTCTCTCACTATTGCTCTCTCGACTGTTGTGTGGGTTCGTACAAGCTTGAAAAGTATGTCAATCACAATGCAACTGGCAAAATCAGGCATTGTACAATCATGCGACTGGCAGAGTAAAATAGCCACTAATTGATAAATGGACCATGTATGTTGTAAATGTCTTCTGTTTTCTCCAGATAGAATGCTTAGCCTCGCACCTGTTCGTAAATCCGCCGTCATAATAAAGGAAGGGTGAGGAGGAAAGGGATCCGTTGAAGATCATTTTTACGCAGCCCCTTTGCAGCACCATCTAATCGGAGGCCTTTGGCCCAGTTGCAACATGTAAAGTCGATTCCTTTTCACTAGATGTCAGCGAAGAGAGCAGTAGAGGTTAGAAGAGAGCAGTAAAGGGTAGAACAGGGTAGAGGAGAGTGTAAGAGAGTAGTAGAGGTTAGAAGAGAGCAGTAAAGGGTAGAACAGGGTAGAAGAGGGTGTAAGAGAGTAGTAGAGGTTAGAAGAGAGCAGTAAAGGGTAGAACAGGGTAGAGGAGGGTGTAAGAGAGCAGTAGAGGTTAGAAGAGAGCAGTAAAGGGTAGAACAGGGTAGAGGAGGGTGTAAGAGAGTAGTAGAGGTTAGAAAAGAGCAGTAAAGGGTAGAACAGGGTAGAGGAGAGTGTAAGAGAGTAGTAGAGGTTAGAAGAGAGCAGTAAAGGGTAGAACAGGGTAGAGGAGGGTGTAAGAGAGTAGTAGAGGTTAGAAGAGAGCAGTAAAGGGTAGAACAGGGTAGAGGAGAGTGTAAGAGAGCAGTAGAGGTTAGAAGAGAGCAGTAAAGGGTAGAACAGGGTAGAGGAGAGTGTAAGAGAGTAGTAGAGGTTAGAAGAGAGCAGTAAAGGGTAGAACAGGGTAGAGGAGGGTGTAAGAGAGCAGTAGAGGTTAGAAGAGAGCAGTAAAGGGTAGAACAGGGTAGAGGAGGGTGTAAGAGAGCAGTAGAGGTTAGAAGAGAGCAGTAAAGGGTAGAACAGGGTAGAGGAGGGTGTAAGAGAGTAGTAGAGGTTAGAAAAGAGCAGTAAAGGGTAGAACAGGGTAGAGGAGGGTGTAAGAGAGTAGTAGAGGTTAGAAGAGACCAGTAAAGGGTAGAACAGGGTAGAGGAGGGTGTAAGAGAGCAGTAGAGGTTAGAAGAGAGCAGTAAAGGGTAGAACAGGGTAGAGGAGTGTGTAAGAGAGCAGTAGAGGTTAGAAGAGAGCAGTAAAGGGTAGAACAGGGTAGAGGAGGGTGTAAGAGAGTAGTAGAGGTTAGAAGAGACCAGTAAAGGGTAGAACAGGGTAGAGGAGGGTGTAAGAGAGCAGTAGAGGTTAGAAGAGAGCAGTAAAGGGTAGAACAGGGTAGAGGAGGGTGTAAGAGAGCAGTAGAGGTTAGAAGAGAGCAGTAAAGGGTAGAACAGGGTAGAGGAGGGTGTAAGAGAGCAGTAGAGGTTAGAAGAGAGCAGTAAAGGGTAGAACAGGGTAGAGGAGGGTGTAAGAGAGCAGTAGAGGTTAGAAGAGAGCAGTAAAGGGTAGAACAGGGTAGAGGAGGGTGTAAGAGAGTAGTAGAGGTTAGAAGAGAGCAGTAAAGGGTAGAAAAGGGTAGAGGAGGGTGTAAGAGAGTAGTAGAGGTTAGAAGAGAGCAGTAAAGGGTAGAACAGGGTAGAGGAGGGTGTAAGAGAGTAGTAGAGGTTAGAAGAGAGCAGTAAAGGGTAGAACAGGGTAGAGGAGGGTGTAAGAGAGCAGTAGAGGTTAGAAGAGAGCAGTAAAGGGTAGAACAGGGTAGAGGAGGGTGTAAGAGAGTAGTAGAGGTTAGAAGAGAGCAGTAACGGGTAGAACAGGGTAGAGGAGGGTGTAAGAGAGTAGAGCAGGGTAGAGGAGGGTGTAAGAGAGCAGTAGAGGTTAGAAGAGAGCAGTAAAGGGTAGAACAGGGTAGAGGAGGGTGTAAGAGAGTAGTAGAGGTTAGAAGAGACCAGTAAAGGGTAGAACAGGGTAGAGGAGGGTGTAAGAGAGCAGTAGAGGTTAGAAGAGAGCAGTAAAGGGTAGAACAGGGTAGTGGAGGGTGTAAGAGAGTAGAACAGGGTAGAGGAGGGTGTAAGAGAGTAGAACAGGGTAGAGGAGGGTGTAAGAGAGTAGTAGAGGTTAGAAGAGAGCAGTAAAGGGTAGAACAGGGTAGAGGAGCGTGTAAGAGAGCAGTAGAGGTTAGAAGAGAGCAGTAAAGGGTAGAACAGGGTAGAGGAGGGTGTAAGAGAGTAGTAGAGGTTAGAAGAGAGCAGTAAAGGGTAGAACAGGGTAGAGGAGGGTGTAAGAGAGCAGTAGAGGTTAGAAGAGAGCAGTAAAGGGTAGAACAGGGTAGAGGAGGGTGTAAGAGAGTAGTAGAGGTTAGAAGAGAGCAGTAAAGGGTAGAACAGGGTAGAGGAGGGTGTAAGAGAGTAGTAGAGGTTAGAAGAGAGCAGTAAAGGGTAGAACAGGGTAGAGGAGGGTGTAAGAGAGTAGTAGAGGTTAGAAGAGAGCAGTAAAGGGTAGAACAGGGTAGAGGAGGGTGTAAGAGAGCAGTAGAGGTTAGAAGAGAGCAGTAAAGGGTAGAACAGGGTAGAGGAGGGTGTAAGAGAGCAGTAGAGGTTAGAAGAGAGCAGTAAAGGGTAGAACAGGGTAGAGGAGGGTGTAAGAGAGTAGTAGAGGTTAGAAGAGAGCAGTAAAGGGTAGAACAGGGTAGAGGAGGGTGTAAGAGAGTAGTAGAGGTTAGAAGAGAGCAGTAAAGGGTAGAACAGGGTAGAGGAGGGTGTAAGAGAGTAGTAGAGGTTAGAAGAGACCAGTAAAGGGTAGAACAGGGTAGAGGAGGGTGTAAGAGAGCAGTAGAGGTTAGAAGAGAGCAGTAAAGGGTAGAACAGGGTAGAGGAGGGTGTAAGAGAGTAGTAGAGGTTAGAAGAGAGCAGTAAAGGGTAGAACAGGGTAGAGGAGGGTGTAAGAGAGTAGTAGAGGTTAGAAGAGAGCAGTAAATGGTAGAGGAGGGTAGAGGAGGGTGTAAGAGAGCAGTAGAGGTTAGAAGAGAGCAGTAAAGGGTAGAACAGGGTAGAGGAGGGTGTAAGAGAGTAGTAGAGGTTAGAAGAGAGCAGTAAATGGTAGAGGAGGGTAGAGGAGGGTGTAAGAGAGCAGTAGAGGTTAGAAGAGAGCAGTAAAGGGTAGAACAGGGTAGAGGAGGGTGTAAGAGAGTAGTAGAGGTTAGAAGAGAGCAGTAAATGGTAGAGGAGGGTAGAGGAGGGTGTAAGAGAGCAGTAGAGGTTAGAAGAGAGCAGTAAAGGGTAGAGGTGGGTGTAAGAGAGTAGTAGAGGAGGGCATTAGGCGAATTACATAGGGAAGATCTCAGTTGCATACTCCTCACATCCTCTCTCCTCGAGAAGGTCAGAGGGTAGGGACCTCTGGATTTCCTATCCAATGGGTTTTGAGTAGGAGACGAAGAGAGAGGAAGTGAGGAGTATGCAATTAAAATTTTCCCATTGGCTATATGGGTTCTGGTCAAAAGTAGTACACTAAATAGGGAATATGATGCCATGTGGGACGCAACCATAATATTCCCCTTTCTTTGAGAAAAAGATAGGGGGGGAAGAGAGGGGGGCAGAAAGAGAGAGGGGGAGAGAGAGAGGGGAGAGAGAGAGGGGAGAGGGAAAGAGAGAGGGGGGAGGGAGAAAGAGAGAGGGGGAGAGAAAGAGGGGGAAGAGAGAGGGGAAAGAAAGAGAGAGTGGGAGAAAGAGAGAGAGAAAGTCACTTTACCAAAGTACATAGTCAGAATGTCCATCTCCGAACTGCATATCTACATCAGTTATTCAGGCATCTTGTAGAGGGAACAGTCAGCAGTGTACACTGAATGTACAAAACATTAAGGACACCAGGTGAAAGTTATGATCCCTGTCACTTATTAAATCCACTTCAATCAGTGTAGATGAAGGAGAAGAGACATGTTAAATAATCATTTTTAAGCCTTGAGTCAATTGAGACATGGATTGTGTATGTGTGCCATTCAGAAGGATTATGGGCAAGACCAAATATTTAAGTGCCTTTGAACAGAGTATGGTAGTAGGTGCCAGACGCACCAGTTTGTGTCAAGAACTGCAACGCTGCTGGGTTTTTCACGCTCAACAGTTTCCTGTGTGTATCAAGAATGGTCCACCACCAAAAGGACATCCAGCGAACTTGACACAACTGTGGGAAGCATTGGAGTCAACATGGGCCAGCATCCCTGTGGAACACTTCAACATTAGGAAGGTGTCCTTATTGTTTTGTACACTCAGTGTATGTATGCGTGTGTGTGCGTGCGTGTGTGTATGCGTGTGCATGTACGTGTGAGTGTGTTTATGTATGCGTCTGCATGTATGTGTGTGTGTGCATGTATGTGTGTGTGTGTGTGTGTGTGTGTGTGTGTGTGTGTGTGTGTGTGTGCGTGCGTGCGTGCGTGCGTGCGTGCGTGCGTGCGTGCGTGGCGTGCGCTTATATCCTTGCCAATATCTGGGCATTTAAAGAGATGACAGAGGACATATCGATTCCCTCTCTATTCTCATACTGTGAGGCCGACTGACTACACGGACACTTTGAAACCGAGTGTGTGTGTGTTTGTGTGTGTGTTTGTGTGTGTCAAATCTCCCGTGATGAAATGTAGATATGTATTTGGACACAAGTGGTGAAGCCCATAATAGATACACACACTAGGCCCATAACTTGGCTGTTCCAAGCTTCAGACATCCAAGTGTGTATTTAACACCAAGGTCACATCAGTTGCTCTGTGTGTTGTGTGTTGTGTGTTGTGTGTTGTGTGTGTGTGTGTGTGTGTGTGTGTGTGTGTGTGTGTGTGTGTGTGTGTGTGTACGTTTTACTATACTTTTTAGTACCAGAAGTCCTTACTAGAATAGTAAACGAACAAAAATTCTGAGAAGTGAGAACATTTTGCCGGGGTTCACTATTATTTCACACCCAGAAGAGGAGAGAAGGGAGGCAACATGGAATCATTCCTAAATATATTCTACTACAGAAGAACATGTTATAATGTAAAACCTAAGAGGTGTTCAATAGGTTATGTCCCAGGATGTTTTAAATGGAACACTCTTAGAAATAAAGGTGCTATGTAGAACCTTAAAGGGTTCTTCGCCTGTCCCCATAGGAGAACCCTATTAATCAACAAGTTTTGGTTCCAGGTAGAACCATTTTGGTTCCATGTAGAACCCTTTGTGGAAAGGATAACCCTTTTTTGGAACCAAAAAGGGTTATCCTATGGGTACTGACAAAGAACTCTCTTGGAACCCTTTTTTTCTAAGAATGTACATTTCTAACTAGACTTTTTCTAACTCCTTTGTAGATGGTGTTCTGTGATTATGAAGTATGGATTTTAGGGCCCATACTAAACATAGTATGCATCACCATAAAAGCTAGTGTGTGTTGTGTTGTGTTGTGTTGTGTTGTGTTGTGTTGTGTTGTGTTGTGTTGTGTTGTGTTGTGTTGTGTTGTGTTGTGTTGTGTTGTGTTGTGTTGTGTTGTGTTGTGTGTGTGTGTGTGTGTGTGTGTGTGTGTGTGTGTGTGTGTGTGTGTGTGTGTGTGTGTGTGTGTGTGTGTGTGTGTGTGTTTGTGTGTTGTGTGTGTGTCAATCAATCAGTCAGTCAGTCAGTCAATGTAGGCTACATCAATCTCATACTGTACTTCAAGATCTCTCTCTCTCTCCTTTCTTCTTCCCTTCATCCCCTCTGGTCTCCATGTTACCAAGGTGACGGAGTTTCAACATCGAGTGCCATGCGTGTCGGTCGAGTGTTCCCGTTAGACAGACTGTGTGTGTGGCATGTTATTTGCTTTGGCTTTGTATTGTAATCCAGACATGTCCACTAAGATATGAAACCATAGGCCATAGCCTCAGACACGCTCACAATATACACACTGAGTTGTAACCCATATCGCACCTGTCATAGGGTGTAACGCTCCACCTGCTGCTGAAAAGCACTTGGACCATTTAAAACTGAGCTGCTTTCACTTCTCTCTCTCTCTAGAATGAGTTGACTCTGTCTTTCTGTCTCTGCCTTGCCCTTGATTAACCCTCTATCCTTCCGTTGGTCCGTCGTCTCCTTATTTAACACAGACAGACTTATGTTACTGTTTCCGCCTCTATTTCTGTCTCTCTGTCTCCGTCTCTCTCTCCTTTTCCCCTCTCTGTAGCATGTCCATACTTTAGGATGTGCTGATGCAGGGTAATGCAATAGAGGGTGGGAGACAGCATGATGAACAGAGACAAGGAATGGGGGAGACAGGGAGGGAGGGAAACTGAGAGAACAGAACAGGAGGAACAGGGAGCGTCAACCAATATGAAGAGAGAGAGGGAGAGGAAAAGAGGTGGAGAGAGAGACAGACAGACGGCTGTGGCCCAGGCTTTTGACTCCCTCTTTGTGTCATAGGGAGTATGTCTGGGATATTACACACACACACACACACACCTTTGACAGTGAGCAGCCACAGAGAGATGGATCTAGCTCTGCTGGCCTTGGTTGTCAACAGCTGGTGAGAAAGACTGATAAATATAGTCTGAGGAAGATGAGAAGGACGAAGCAAGGGATGAGGGGGAGTGAGAGAGGGGGAGCCTTTTAAAGAGCTTGAGGGAGAGATAAAGGATAGAGAGATACAGATTGACAGAGGGAGATGGGGAGAGAGATGTAGATTGACAGAGGGAGATGGAGGGAGAGTTAAAGGAGACAGGTAGAGAGGGAGAGAGGGAGATGAAGGGAGAGATAAAGAAGACATGTAGAGAGGGAGATGAAGGGACAGATAAAGAAGACAGGTAGAGAGGGACGGGGGAGAGATAAAGAAGACAGGTAGAGAGGGAGAGAGGGAGATGGAGGGAGAGATAAAGGAGACAGGTAGAGAAGGATAGAGGGAGATGAAGGGAGAGATAAAGAAGACAGGTAGAGAAGGAGAGAGGGAGATGAAGGGAGAGATAAAGAAGACAGGTAGAGAAGGATAGAGGGTGATGAAGGGAGAGATAAATGAGACAGGTAGAGAGGGAGAGAGGGAGATGAAGGGAGAGATAAAGAAGACAGGTAGAGAAGGATAGAGGGAGATGAAGGGAGAGATAAAGGAGATAGGTAGAGAAGGATAGAGGGAGAGTTGAGTCTGTCTAGGACTTGTGAGGCGTCTGTTTCTCAAACTAGACACTCTAATGTACTTGTCCTCTTGCTCAGTTGTGCACCGGGGCCTCCCACTCCTCTTCCTATTCTGGTTAGAGGCAGTTTGCGCTGTTCTGTGATGAGAGAAGTACGCAGCTTTTATTTCAGAATAAAGTTCTTTGTTTCTGCCCATTTTGAGCCTGTAATCGAACCCACAAATACTGATGCTCCAGATACTCAACGAGTCTAAAGACGGACAGTTTTATTGCTTCTTTAATCAGAACTACAGTTTTCAGCTGTGCTAATGTAATTACAAAAGTGTTTTCTAATGATCAATTAGCCTTTTAAAACGATAAACTTGGATTAGCTAACACAATGTGCCATTGGAACACAGAAGTGATGGTTGCTGATAATTGGCCTCTGTACGCCTATTTTTTTATTTTACCATTATTTTACCAGGTAAGTTGACTGAGAACACGTTCTCATTTGCAGCAACGACCTGGGGAATAGTTACAGGGGAGAGGAGGAGGATGAATGAGCCAATTGTAAACTGGGGATTATTAGGTGACCATGATGGTTTGAGGGCCAGATTGGGAATTTAGCCATGAACCCGGGGTTAACACCCCTACTCTTACGATAAGTGCCATGGGATCTTTAATGACCTCAGAGAGTCAGGACACCCGTTTAACGTCCCATCCGAAAGACGGCACCCTACACAGGGCAGTGTCCCCAATCGTTGCCCTGGGGCATTGGGATATTTTTTTCTTTTTTTTAGACCAGAGGAAAGAGTGCCTCCTACTGGCCCTCCAACACCACATCCAGCAGCATCTGGTCTCCCATCCAGGGACTGACCAGGACCAACCCTGCTTAGCTTCAGAAGCAAGCCAGCAGTGGTATGCAGGGTGGTATGCTGCTGGCTATGTAGATATTCCATAAAAAAATCTGCAGTTTCCAGCTACAATAGTTATTAACAACATTAACGTTAATGTCTACACTGTATTTATGATCAATTTGATGTTATTTTACTGGACAAAACAAACAAGGACATTTCTAAATGACCCCAAACTTTTGAACAGTAGTGTATATATTATGTAAATAGACAATTTTATATCAATTTCTTCCAGCTAGGCAGAGAGGGTGTAGAAACAGCCTAAGAAGCAGACTGCTGAAACAGGCTACCAAGCAGACTGCAGAAACAGGCTACCAAGCAGACTGCAGAAACAGGCTACCAAGCAGACTGCTGAAACATCATACCAAGCAGACTGCAGAAACAGGCTACCAAGCAGACTGCTGAAACAGCATACCAAGCAGACTGCTGAAACAGCATACCAAGCAGACTGCAGAAACAGGCTACCAAGCAGACTGGAGAAACAGGCTACCAAGCAGACTGCTGAAACAGCATACCAAGCAGACTGCAGAAACAGGCTACCAAGCAGACTGCTGAAACAGCATACCAAGCAGACTGCTGAAACAGCATACCAAGCAGACTGCAGAAACAGGCTACCAAGCAGACTGCAGAAACAGGGATATCAAGCAGACTGCAGAAACACGTTATCAAGCAGACTGTAGAAACACGTTATCAAGCAGACTGTAGAAACACGTTATCAAGCAAACTGTAGAAACAGGCTACCAAGCAGACTGTAGAAACATGTTATCAAGCAGACTGTAGAAACAGGCTACCAAGCAGACTGTAGAAACAGGTTATCAAGCAGACTGTAGAAACAGGCTACCAAGCAGACTGTAGAAACATGTTATCAAGCAGACTGTAGAAACAGGCTACCAAGCAGACTGTAGAAACATGTTATCAAGCAGACTGTAGAAACATGTTATCAAGCAGACTGTAGAAACATGTTATCAAGCAGACTGAAGAAACATGTTATCAAGCAGACTGTAGAAACATGTTATCAAGCAGACTGTAGAAACATGTTATCAAGCAGACTGCAGAAACATGTTATCAAGCAGACTGTAGAAACGTGTTATCAAGCAGACTGCAGAAACGTGTTATCAAGCAGACTGCAGAAACATGTTATCAAGCAGACTGTAGAAACATGTTATCAAGCAGACTGTAGAAACATGTTATCAAGCAGACTGTAGAAACATGTTATCAAGCAGACTGTAGAAACAGGCTACCAAGCAGACTGTAGAAACATGTTATCAAGCAGACTGAAGAAACAGGTTATCAAGCAGACTATAGAAACATGTTATCAAGCAGACTGTAGAAACAGGCTACCAAGCAGACTGTAGAAACATGTTATCAAGCAGGCTGTAGAAACATGTTATCAAGCAGACTGAAGAAACAGGTTATCAAGCAGACTGAAGAAACAGGTTATCAAGCAGACTGTAGAAACATGTTATCAAGCAGACTGTAGAAACATGTTATCAAGCAGACTGCAGAAACAGGCTACCAAGCAGACTGTAGAAAGAGGCTACCAAGCAGACTGTAGAAACAGGCTACCAAGCAGACTGTAGAAACATGTTATCAAGCAGACTGTAGAAATTATGTTATCAAGCAGACTGTAGAAACATGTTATCAAGCAGACTGAAGAAACAGGTTATCAAGCCGACTATAGAAACATGTTATCAAGCAGACTGTAGAAACAGGCTACCAAGCAGACTGTAGAAACATGTTATCAAGCAGACTGTAGAAACATGTTATCAAGCAGACTGTAGAAACAGGCTACCAAGGTCAGCTGTATTTTCTCTGATTACTTGATTTCTTGAGTTATCTTAGATTAAATCATACTAATTTGAGGGAGTATGCGATCACACTCATTTGGGTCACCTAGCCAAATTCAGCAGAACCGAAGCATGTGGAAGCCTTGAGCGGAAGAGAGAGAAGGGGGGAGAGAGAAAGATGAAGGTAGAGAGCAAGGGAGAGAGGTAGAGAGCGAGGGAGAGAGGTAGAGGTAGAGAGGGAAAGAGGGAGAGAGTGAGGGAGAGAGGTAGAGGTAGAGAGGGAAAGAGGGAGAGAGTGAGGGAGAGAGGGAGAGAGGTAGAGAGTGAGGGAGAGAGTGAGGGAGTGAGTGAGGGAGTGAGGTAGAGAGGTAGAGGTAGAGAGGGAAAGAAGGAGAGAGTGAGGGAGAGAGGTAGAGAGGTAGAGAGTGAGGGAGAGAGTGAGGAGTGAGTGAGGTAGAGAGGTAGAGAGGTAGATAGTGAGGGAGAGAGGGGGAGAGAGAGGTAGATAGTGAGGGAGAGAGGTAAATAGTGAGAAAGAGAAGTAGAGAGGTAGATAGTGAGGAAGTAAAGTAGAGAGGTAGATAGTGAGGGAGGGAGGTAGATACTGAGGTAGAGAGGTAGATAGTGAGGTAGAGAGGTAGATAGTGAGGTAGAGAGGTAGATAGTGAGGGAGAGAGGTAGATAGGTAGATAGTGAGGGAGAGAGGTAGATAGTGAGGTAGAGAGGTAGATAGTGAGGTAGAGAGGTAGATAGTGAGGGAGAGAGGTAGATAGGTAGATAGTGAGGTAGAGAGGTAGATAGTGAGGGAGAGAGGTAGATAGGTAGATAGTGAGGGAGAGAGGTAGATAGTGAGGGAGAGAGGGAGAGAGGGAGAGAGTGAGAGAGATAGGTAGATAATGAGGGAGAGAGGTAGAGAGAGGTAGATAGTGCGGGAGAGAGGGAGAGAGTGAGAGAGAGGTAGATAATGAGGGAGAGAGGTAGAGAGAGGTAGATAGTGAGGGATAGAGGTAGATAGTGAGGGAGTGAGGTAGAGAGAGAGATAGATAGTGAGGGAGAGAGGTATATAATGAGGGAGAGAGGTAGAGAGAGGTAGATAGTGAGGGATAGAGGTAGATAGTGAGGGAGTGAGGTAGAGAGAGAGAGAGATAGTGAGGGATAGAGGTATATAATGAGGGAGAGAGGTAGAGAGAGGTAGATAGTGAGGGAGAGAGGTATATAATGAGGGAGAGAGGTAGAGAGAGGTAGATAGTGAGGGATAGAGGTAGATAGTGAGGGAGTGAGGTAGAGAGAGAGAGAGATAGTGAGGGATAGAGGTATATAATGAGGGAGAGAGGTAGAGAGAGGTAGATAGTGAGGGAGAGAGGTAGATAATGAGAGAGAGAGGTAGAGAGAGGTAGACAGTGAGGGAAAGAGGTAGAGAGGTAGATAGTGAGGGAGAGAGGTAGATAGTGAGGGAGTGATGTAGAGAGGTAGATAGTGAGGGAGAGGGGTAGATAGTGAGGGAGAGAGGTAGATAGTGAGGGAGAGAGGTAGAGAGGTAGATAGTGAGGTAGATAGTGAGGACAGCAAATAAATGTTTTATTAATAGTAGTGTTTGATTGGTTAGTAATGTTGAGAAAGTGATCTGACCCTAGGGCAGTGTTAGTACGTCATGTCTTGAACCCCACTGTCCCTCTCCCATACTCTCCCAAAATAAATGCTGTGTATGTATGTATGTATGTGTGTATGTGTGTCTGTGTGTCTGTGTGTGTTTGCGTGCGTGCGTGCGTGCGTGCGTGCGTGCGTGTGTGTGTGCGTGTGTGTGTGTGAGTGTGATATATAAGACTGATAGTGGACACCCCCCTCTCTTACCCTATCTCAACTCCAGCTCCTGTCTCTTTCTCTCCTTCACTCTCTCCATCTCTCTCTCTCTCTCTCTCTCTCTCTCTCTCTCTCTCCAGTGTCTAGTCCCTCACTAGCCAGGTAAGGTTGATCATTGAAAGGTCTGGGTTGTGGGATTGGTTTTCATTGGATGCATAATTATTATTCATTATTGCAACCAAATACTGTCTGGTTGGGGTCTGCAGTTAATGCCTGGCGTTCAAACTCGCAGAAAAATAATGTTCTTTATTCAGTTTCCGTTGGTTTGTTTTGGGTCATCTTGTGTTAGAAAAGGATTGTTGTTTTGAGAAGTGTTGGACAGGTTGATATGTAGTGTGCTGTGAATTCATACAGCATGTATAGACCATTCTGTGTAGTGATTCTGTGTTCTTGAAAGGCTGGATGTTGGTAGAATTCCGTTCTAAAACCTGCAGCTGTTCTAAGTCCCTGTTCTGACCCAGACGGAATGCTCAGGATATTTGTCATTCTTAGAATATTCCTAAAACAATGGTTCTAGTATTCTATGGTCTGCTTGGAGATGTCAGTCTCCTGTCCACTCAGCCAAAATATGACTGCACGTGCGACTGTAGACCGAGACGAGTGTGTGTGTGTGTGTTTATGTACTTTAAACCAAGACATGTACGACTCCATGACTCATACAACTGTTATATGATGTCAAGGTTGAAATATTACTCAGTGCAATACATCACATACATCATAGTCACATACATCATAGTCACATACATCATAGTCACATACATCATAGTCACATACATCATAGTCACATACATCATAGTCACATACATCATAGTCACATACATCATAGTCACATACATCATAGTCACATACATCATAGTCACATACATCATAGTCACATACATCATAGTCACATACATCATAGTCACATACATCATAGTCACATACATCATAGTCACATACATAAGTCGCTCTGGATAAGAGCGTCTGCTAAATGACTTAAATGTAAATGTAAATGTACATCATAGTCACATACATCATAGTCACATACATCATAGTCACATACATCATAGTCACATACATCATACTCACATACATCATAGTCACATACATCATAGTCTATTTGAGCGTTGCATGACACAAACCTGAAGGCAGTCAAATGTAGGACTATAGCAGCACTTCCTCATTTCAACGCCCGTCACCCAACACGGTGATAAATAGCTGCTATTGGGATAAATACCCCATTAAAAAGAGGCTTTGCACCATCTGATAGAGAGGACATCTGGTGTCCCCTAAAGACAACCCACACAACACAGGCCCAAATCCATCTCTCAGCCCTTCATCACCTTGTAGAGACCCGAGAGGATTTGATTGGTATAAGCAATATGGTGACACTTCAACCTAGCCTATCAGAGGGCAAGATGAAGCTATTACCATGTTGCTTATACCAATCGAATCCTCTCAGATCTCCACAAATGCAGGAAATAGGGCATAGGGATGGATTTGGGATTGGGCCATGGTCCGGTTAAAATAATGTTTAAAAAATAAGACATTTAACCATTGTAGTTAACGGTATATGTCACTTTAGCTAACAAATTAGTTGTAGTTAGTTAAATTGCTCCTTCTTGGTCAGGTCGTTATTGTAAAAGCTAATGTGTTCTCCATGACTTACAAAGGCACAAATACAGTTCTATGTCGTAGAGTTATACAACACTTGACGTGACATGTTACCCTGCAGTGTAAGGGTCATGTTGTCAAGACTAATCGTCAAGTTGTTTTACCTCGAGTGGACTACACTAACCTTCGACCCCTATGTACGTGCCAGAAGGCTTTGGTCGCTGTCAATCATATACTGCATGTATGTAGATGTCAAAGATCAACGTTAAC